>NC_044304.2:2979316-3158556 GCF_007474595.2 Lynx canadensis | reverse complement strand
GAGAGAAGGCCAGTTTGGGACCCAGGGGTCCTTGGATGGATCCGTGGGGCGGGGGGCAGGTGGACAGGAGGAGGAAATGAACTTCCCAGCCTCGAGGTGCTGCATCACAAGGTTAAGAAAACCAGGAGAAGAAATTAGCCGTGGGGTCCCACCCCAACCAGGGCCTCGGTCTGCCCATCCGTGCCCTGGGTCTTAAGTTACTGCCAGCCCCTCTGGGTGGAGGGTCGAGGGAAGGGCCTGGGTGATTGTTAATCTTGCGACCAGTTGTATGCTCAACATTTAGGAGCAGAATCCTGAAGCCAGAGAGCCCTGGGTTCGACCCAGCTGCCACATCCTCTCTCGTGGGGCCATAGCCCCCGAATTGGACCCTCAGCCTTCACATCTGCAGAATGGGCCGAATATTACACCCCTCCTACTACAGCCACCGGGGGGCTCTGTGAAGTAATTCCTGGGAACCCCCCAGCCTCGCTTCTGGTACTTACTATGCCAGCAGCAACAACAGGAATCAGAATCATCAGCATTTATTGAGCACCTATGGTGTGCTAACACCCACCACAGGCCTATGAGATCAGTGCTGTCACTGTGCCCATTGTACAGATGAGGAAACTGAGGTCCAGAGGCGGGCGGGGGGGGGGGGCCGGGTAACCCGTCCAGGGTCACACAGCCTGGAAATGGCAAAGCTGGGATTTGGACCCTTGGAGCCTGGCTCCGGAATGGAATGGAAGGTTTGTTTGACCCCACCCCTAGGCATGCACCCACAGGAGTTGAAAGGAGGGTCTCAAAGAGATGTCTGCCAACCCACCTGCACAGCAGCATCACTCGCGTTAGCCAAGAGGTGGAAACAACACACGTTTCCGTCGACAGGTAGATGGATAAATAAAATGTGGTCCATCCACACGCTGGGATATCATCCAGCCTCAGGAGGAAGGACGTCCTGCCGCCCGCCACCACGTGGACGGACCCGGAGGACACTGTGCGCGGTGACAGAAGCCGGACACAGAAGGACGCGTCCCGCGTGACCCCACGCACAGGGGGTCCTAGAGGCGTCCCGTCCACAGAGACAGAGAGTAGATGGCGGGAGCCAGGGCTGGGGCAGGGGCGGGGAGTCCGTGCTTCATGGGGACAGAGTCTCAGTCTGGGGAGATGGAAAGTTCTAGAGACGGAGGGTGGGGGTGGTTGCACGACAGCGTGAATGTGCTTAACTGACGTGTATACTTAAAAATGGTTAAGATGGTAAATTTAGGGGGCGCCTGGGTGGCTCAGTCGGTTAAGCGGCCGACTTCGGCTCAGGTCATGATCCCGCGGTCCGTGAGTTCGAGCCCCGCGTCGGGCCCTGTGCTGACAGCTCAGAGCCTGGAGCCTGCTTTGGATTCTTTGTCCCCCTCCCTCTCTGCCCCTCCACTACTTGTGCTCTGTCTCTCTCTCTCTCAAAAATAAATTAAAAAATGCAAAAAAAGTTTTTTTAAGATGGTAAATTTATATTATATACATTTAATACAATGACAAAAGAAAAATGTTCAGAAAAAAAAAAAAGGACAGAACCCCTGAGAGGCCAGGGTGACCCAGGCAGGTGTCGGGGAGGAGGTCAGGGGTCCAGCAGCAGGAGGGTTCGTCGGGCAAGAGCAGGCCGGCGGCCGCACTGTGGGTCTTGACTGCTCTGCGGTGGCCGTGGCCCGGGGCCTAGATCGGGGTCACTGGGAGCCATGGGTGGCTCCGGAGCAGGGGAGGGGCCAGGGAAGGAAGCTCTTAAGGAAGCAGAACCATGTTCCACGAACATGTGGGATCCGGGCGTCTGCTGAGTCACAAATCCCGGAAGCCCAGGGTCATGGAGAGGAAGCCACGCTGGTCCACGCAAGGCCTTCCTGTTTTTTGGCCCCAAATCCTCAGAGGCAGGGACTCCAGGGCCAAAGTTCCCACACCACCTTCACCTCCAGGGGTTCAGAAACCTGGAGCTCTGAGGCCAGGACACCGTGTGCCGATGTCCCTGCTGCTCAGACGGGGAAACTGAGGCACGGGGCTTGCCCGAGGCTTCCCGGAAGGACGAGGCTGCAGGTTTCTTACTCAGGACGTCCGGACTGCACCCCTGCGGGTAGGGGTGTGGCGGGCTGGGTTCCAGAGGGTGAGTTCTGCTCACTTCCATCAACTGATCGTTACGTGAGGGGAAGTCTCCACTCTACACACCGGGAAGGTTCTTCAAATTATCTTCAACGGGAGGGTGACGCCAGCTCCCTTAAGAGGTAGTGAGGTGCCTGTCACAGAGGTATTCCAGCAGAGGCCAGAAAGGCCGGACTTGGGAAGGAAGTCAGACTAACGGGGGGCCTCTGAGGTCCCAGGCCAGCTGGCATATTCTGCGATTCTAGTGTGGCAATTCCCAGATGGCGGTTTATAAAATTCCAAGAGACTTTGAGGGTCGTTGGTGGTGGTGGTGGTGGTTGTTTGAGCCTTTCATTTTACGAATGTTGTGTTTTAATTCGAAGGATTCTTGAATATATGTTTTGAGGCTGAATTATTTAAATACGTGTCTTGAAGTGTTGCTGTCTATCGTGACCATTCAGCGTTTTACAGTGATTGAAAACCCCCTTTGTTCAAAAGTTATTTAAACGTTGTCACTACGAAGTTGTTGGAAACCGTTTCCTGAGCTTTCACTGCGCCGTGGCCGGAAAGTTTTTCTGATAATTAGACTGAAGTGCGGGCATCACCGTTATTGCCGTGGTTGGGGGTGTTTTTTTGCCATTGTCCCCCCTCGATGGGGAAATTTTTGGCTGCTTGAAGGGCCAGGCCGCTGCGGCTCGTGTGCGCCATCTCTCGGCGGTGGGCGGGACTGCAGGTCGCGCCGCTCACCGCCAGGCCCTTCGCTCTCAGGTGTCGCTTCTCGTCACCCCGACCTCGCCATGCGGACCCCGCGAGCGCCCCCTCCTCGCCCGGCCCCACTGCTCCTACTGCTGCTACTGGGGGAAGCTAATGGCCTCTTCCCCGAGGAGCCGCCGCCGCTCAGCGTGGCCCCCAGGGACTGTGAGTGGGGGGGTCCCAGGGGAGGGGGAGTCGCGAGGGAGGGTCTTGCTTCCCAGCTGGGTCTGCGGCCCACTTTCCTCAGGGGCTCACCAGGCCAGGCTCATCCCGGCCCGGGATCACACCCCTCCCCAACCCCTCCCCCAGACCTGAACCACTACCCCGTGTTCGTGGGCGGCGGGCCAGGACGCCTGACCCCAGCAGAGGGTACTGACGACCTCAACATCCAGCGGGTCCTGCGGGTCAACAGGACGCTGTTCATCGGGGACAGGTATGAGGGATTGTCGGGCAGAGCGTGCAGGGTGAGGCGTGGAGAGCAGGTGATAGCATTTGGGGGAGGTTTGCATGATGGGGCAGGTCGTTGGCTGGAGTACAGATTTGTGCCCTTGGGGTGTGATTTTATAAAGGGTGCTGACTGAACTCTCTTGTGGGTACAGCCCGGTTTGCCCCCGGTGGGGACAGCTCTTTGGTCAAAACTCACTGGGTTTCTACAGAGGGTGCCGGTGTGGGGCACGAGGGCTTCTCTGGGAGGGTGACATTTGAGTTGAGACCTGAGTGGGGTCCCCAGGCTTGGGGACATCTCGAGGGGGAGGGAGAAATCTGGGTAGAGAGCATAGTCTGTGCAAAGGCCCTGGGGCAGGATCCGGCCCGGTGTGTTGGAGGAACATTGAGGAGGCCCAACTGACTGGAGCAGAGTGAGCAAACTGGGAGAGGGTGAGGAGGGAAGGGCAGGGAGGGGACGGAGTGAGAAGGGAGCCTGGAGGGCTGTGGGCAGAGGAAGGCAGGACCTGACCCAGGTGCCCACAGGCACCTTCTGGTGATGGCTGAGGGGAGGACGGACGGAGGGCAGGAGCAGGGGCACCAAGGCAAGGCTACTGCACTGGTTCAGGATAAACTAGGGTGGTGGCCGCGGAGGGCATGAGAAGTGGGTAAATTCTTGATAGACGTTAAAGGCAGAGCACATAGTATTGGCTGATGTGTGTTGAGGGTGACTCCTAAGTTGTGGCCTTCGTCCTTGGAAGCAATGAGCAGCCTCAGCCAAGATGAGGAGCAGGTGTGGGGGACAGCCGGGTGCAGCGTGGCCAAGCTGAGTGTGAGACGCCCGGGAGCCCGCCGCACGGAGACTCCAGGATGAGCCGGACCCCGAGTCTGGAGCTCAGGGGAGGTCGGGCTAGAGAGAGGACCGTGCGTGTGGTGGGGCTGAGACGCGGTTCCAGTGCTGAGAGAGGACGAGGCTGCCCTGGAGAAGAGGCCGGAGGACCCAGCCTGCGCACCCGGGAAGGGGTGGGAGACGGAGGGGACTGGAGAGATGGGAGGAAAGCCAGGTCCCTGAGGCGCTCCCAGCCGGAGGGGGGACGGGCCAGACACTGCGGGCTAGGGGGAGGAATAGAGACCATGTGACTGCTGGACTTCGCACGAGGTCGCCAGTGACCTTGACCAGGGCAGTTTCTGCGGCATGGGGGGGAGGGGAAGAGCCTGGGGGAGACTGAGAGGTGCCGAGAGGGCACCCGATGAAAGGGCTTTGGACAGTTCATCACGTTGCGTGTAGCCCCCTAGGGCAGAGGGGCGTGTGAACGTCAGGTGGCCTATGTCAAGGTACGTGGGGCGTGCTGGAACCTGTGGGTCGCTTTAGGGGACGAGGAGGCATGTGGTGCCGGCGCAAGCACACGACGGCTCGTTCGGTGTTGCAGTTGCTTGGGGCTGAGGCTCTGGCACACCCCTGCGTGTTCGGTGTTGGATACGACTTCTGCCCCAGGGAGAACGGAGAGTGGGGGCAGGGGCTGGAGGCTCCCTTGCTCACCAACTATACCTTCCCCGCCCCCCCCCCCAGGGACAACCTGTACCGGGTGGAGCTGGAGCCCCCCACGACCACGGAGCTGCGGTACCAGCGGGTGAGGAGGGGACACAGGTGGGAGAGGTGGGGGCGCACTTGAGGCTTCTGCTCGGGGGGTGGGGCCTGACACGGTGCTGGGGAGCAAGAATTGGGCGCGGCCCCGCGGGGGTTCCTAGGGCTGCGGGGATCCCTCACCACTCCCTGTGCCCTCAGAAACTGACCTGGCGCTCCAACCCCAGTGACATCAACGTGTGTCGGATGAAGGGCAAGCAGGAGGTGAGTGGACCCTGGCCACGCCCCCAGCCGCTCCCCGACCCCGCCCAGCCCGGGGCAAGTCTTCCTCTGCCTTCACCCCAGGCCAGCACCCTCGTGTGGCCACGGCTCCGCCCAGAGCCTGGCTACGCCCCCATAATGTCCTCAGTCCTGGTCACGCCCACACCCCCGCCCCGCCCCCTCCCAGATCTGCTCTGCCCTGCCCCGCCCCCTGCACTGGGCACGCCCACAGCCCGGCCCCGCTCCGCCCCCTCCCAGATCGGCTCTGCCCTGCCCCCGCCCCCTGCACTGGGCACGCCCACAGCCCGGCCCCGCTCCGCCCCCTCCCAGATCTGCTCTGCCCTGCCCCCGCCCCCTGCACTGGGCACGCCCACAGCCCGGCCCCGCCCCGCACGCTCCCAGATCTGCTCTGCTCTGCCCCGGCCCCTGCACTGGGCACGCCCACACCCGTGACCACGCCCACCACGGCTTCTCTCTTCCCGCCCCATCCCAGGGCGAGTGTCGGAATTTTGTAAAGGTGCTGCTACTTCGCGACGAATCCACGCTCTTCGTGTGCGGTTCCAATGCCTTCAACCCCGTGTGTGCCAACTACAGCGTGAGTCTCCGCCCTTCGAAGCCCTGCCTGCCCCAGGCCCCAACCTCCTGGTCTTCGCTCACCTGCCCTCTACTGGCCCTACTCTAGCCTCAGGCCACATCACCTCCTTCGGGAAGTCTTGCTGGATAAGCCCTCCTCGGCCCCTCAACGGGAGCTCCA
This sequence comes from Lynx canadensis, assembly GCF_007474595.2. NCBI lineage: Eukaryota > Metazoa > Chordata > Mammalia > Carnivora > Felidae > Lynx > Lynx canadensis. Next base: position 3,152,686 of record NC_044304.2, on the reverse strand, counting down.
GAGGAGGCTTCCAAAGGAGATCAGGGAAGCCATAGCTGCTTAAGCTACAAGCCAGTTATAGGATTAACTAGGATTGACTCTTAGACCCGTTCACAGATCAGTAAACTAAGCCCTAGAGGGGCTAAGTGAGCAAATCACACAGCATCCAGGGTAGAGCCACGATTCCCTGGGGCGGGGGCGGGGGGTGGGGACGGAGCTGCCGGGTGTGGCCAGGAGCTCTGTTACTCAGGCCCCGGCCCCCCCTGCAGATGGACACACTGCAGCCCCTGGGGGACAATATCAGCGGCATGGCCCGTTGCCCATACGATCCCAAACATGCCAACGTTGCCCTCTTCTCTGGTGAGTGTCCCCCAACTCTGACCGTCTGATGGGACCCCAGCCCTGAGCACCGTGTGGCATTTTCCACTCTTGGAGTCGGGTTATTATGAAGGCGGCTGGGAGACCATCTGTCCAGCTGGGACGCGGGTAGAATCTCAGCCACAGTCAGGACTCAGCCAAGGTCGGGGCTCAGCTGGGGGGTTGGAGATCAGCCTGGGTTCGGGCTTCGATGGGGTCAGGGCTCAGCCTAGGGACAGAGCTCCCCTGGGCTCCGGGCTCAGTCTTGGACGATCAAGTACGGACCCCCCCACCTCTGGCCTCTATGATCTAATTTCTCACCTGCTTCCCCCCACTCACGCCCGTCCAGAAGGGACGCTCTTCACGGCCACCGTTACTGACTTCCTAGCCATCGATGCCGTCATCTACCGCAGCCTGGGGGACCGGCCCACCCTGCGTACCGTGAAACACGACTCCAAGTGGTTCAAAGGTGGGGTAGGCATTCATCAAATCCCCCCACCAGAATAAGAGTCCCAGCAGAGACGGAGGGAGGCGGGGGGGGGGGGGCTCCTATTTCATCTTTGCAACTCACTGGCCCCTTTGAGGAGAAAGCCAGAGGAAAGATTTGCGTTGGAGCTAAAGCAGAAATTGCTGGAAGCGGGTAGCTTAGAAGCCTGAAGTAGGAGTCACAAGAGGGTGATAGCAGGAGCTTAGCTCTTCAACACGTTAGGGCGGAAGGTGACCAAAATAGTAGACATTGCTGTTTGGGGAGGGTAGACACAGTGATTTTAGGATTCTGACACCCCACACCGCCCCCCTCCCCGAAAATTCTTTGAGTCTATTTTATTTTGCCTGGGTAATCAGCGAATGTCCCCCCCTTCACCATAAAAGCAGTCACCCCAGCTGATGTGTTCACAGCCCCAGAGACACCATTTCTCGTATCAGGGGCTGGGTTCTGACCCCTCCTCTCCTACAGAGCCCTACTTTGTCCATGCGGTGGAGTGGGGCAGCCACATCTATTTCTTCTTCCGGGAGATCGCGATGGAGTTTAACTATCTGGAGAAGGTAAGGTCCGATCCTCACCCCCACCCTCCCACTGAGAGGCCCTTGCAGTGGGGCCTGGAGCTGAGGGGCTCTGGTCAGGGGCAGCGGGGAGCAGAGGGGGACCCACGAATCTCCACCTGGGGCGAGAGGGTCCGCCCTCTACCTCCAGTCCTCAAGACCCTCCACTCACGGGCGCGGTTCATGGGTTTGAGGGCAGGGGACACTTCTGGCTTCCAGTCCTAGTGCTGTCGCTCTTGGCCTGTCCCCCCGCCCCGTCCCCCAACCCTCTGTCCATCCTCTACCCGCTGCCCACTCCTCTGCCCACCCACCAACTCAACATCATCCAACCACGCATCTTTTCATCCCCCCACCCACCGACGCACCCTCCCGCCCATTCGTCTCTACCCATCCGTCCATCCGTCCATCCACGGATGAAGTCCCTGGCCCGTAGTGGGCGATCCGTAAACAGACGAGGTTCAGGGCCGTGACGATCATCGCTGACGTCCCCCCGTTTCCGCTGGGGAACGCGTTGCTCAGAGGGGTGTGGCGACTGGGATCCCTCAGGGCCACACTCCTCCGTCGTGGCCTGGCTGACGGCCAGCGCGGCCCGCGGGCGGGCCTTCCCGGACACAGGGCTCAGACCCCCCCCCCCCCGTCTGTCTGCTGTTGCCCCAGGTGGTGGTGTCCCGAGTGGCCCGGGTGTGCAAGAATGACGTGGGGGGCTCCCCCCGGGTGCTGGAGAAGCAGTGGACGTCCTTCCTGAAGGCGCGGCTCAACTGCTCCGTGCCTGGCGACTCCCATTTCTACTTCAACGTGCTGCAGGCTGTCACGGGCGTGGTCAGCCTGGGGGGCCGGCCGGTGGTCCTTGCTGTCTTCTCCACCCCCAGCAACAGGTCAGAGGACCCCGATGGGAGCAAACTGGGGCACTGGGTGGACGTGAGCGGAGGGGTCCCGCATTCGTCATGTATTTCCCGGGTCCATTCCAAGTTGGAGGAATGACATGTGCAAAGGCCCCGAGGCAGCAGTGAGTTTGGTAGGTTTCACCAATGGAAAGGAAGCCCCTGTGGCTGCAGAGGAGCAAGCGAGGGCGACGGTAGAGGATATGAGGGCAGAGAGGTGACGAGCCACTGGGAGAAGAGTGGACTATACCCTGAGAGCTCTAGGGAGCCATGGGAGAGTGAGGAGCAAAAGAGAGGCAAGGCCACAGAGGAGCCCTGTTCAGGAAGCAGAGCGACCGGGTTGGGTGGGGGCATCTCCGGCCCAGGGGACTGGACATCCGACAGCCTCACAGGGACAAAGACTCTCTCCCACACGCGTCCAAGGCCCTGCCCTCCGTCGGGCTCACCGCTCCCTTTCGCCTAACTCTCCCAGCATCCCCGGCTCGGCTGTCTGCGCCTTCGACATGACGCAGGTGGCTGCCGTGTTTGAAGGCCGCTTCCGTGAGCAGAAGTCCCCCGAGTCCATCTGGACCCCCGTGCCGGAGGACCAGGTGCCACGGCCCCGGTAAGAGCCCCCCCCCCCGGATCCCGAAACGGGTGCCCGGGTGGGGGTCCTGACCCCGGGGACCGAGGGCTGGGACTTCCAGGTGGTCATCTGTGGCTGAGTTCAGCTGTACCCATTATACAGATGCAGAAAGCTGAGGCCGTTTGGGCAGGGCGGCAGGTCCCCCTGGCAAATCAGAGCCCCTGGGTGGGGATGTTCAAGTCCACCGCTTCCTCCCCACCTAGACCTGGGTGCTGCGCGGCTCCCGGCATGCAGTACAACGCCTCTAGCGCCTTCCCCGATGAGATCCTCAACTTTGTCAAGACCCACCCCCTGATGGACGAAGCGGTGCCCTCTCTGGGCCACGCGCCCTGGATCGTGCGGACCCTAATGCGGTCAGTCCCCATGCGTGGCGGGGGCGGCGGGGTGGTCTGTCTGTCCCGGATACACACCCACGTCACCGCCCCCGCGTCTGCCTTGCCTGGCCCGGGTGCGGTCTCGTCACGCCTGACCCCTGCCCGCCCTGGCCCCAGGCACCAGCTGACGCGAGTGGCTGTGGACGTGGGCGCCGGCCCCTGGGGCAACCACACCGTCGTCTTCCTGGGTTCCGAGGTGGGCACCGTCCTCAAGTTCCTCATCTGGCCCAACACCAGCGCCTCAGGCACCGCCGGGCCCAGTGTCTTCCTAGAGGAGTTCGAGACCTACCGGCCGGACAGGTGGAGTGCACAGAGGTGGCCCGGCGGGCGGGGCGGCGGGGCGCGCCCTTGACTCTTACCAACCCGCTCACCCCTAGGTGTGGACGGTTCAGCAGCGGTGAGGCGGGGCGGCGGCTGTTGAGTCTGGAGCTGGACCCGGCCTCGGGTGGCCTGCTGGCAGCCTTCCCCCGCTGCGTGGTCCGCGTGCCCGTGGCCCGCTGCCAGCAGTACTCAGGGTGCATGAAGTGAGTGCCCCCTGGGGCGGGCTGCGGAGGGGACCCGGGGTGGGGGGGAAGCAAGGGGCAATGAGCACGGGAAGTGGGGGAAGTCCAATGCAAGTCCGGGGCCCGGCAGCCTCCTGGCTTATTGAAGAATGAGCCAGGCAGGGGTCACCGCCCGTGCAAAGGCCCCGGGGCAGGATCGGGCCTGGTATGTTGGAAGAACAGCAAGGAGGCCAGATTGACTGGAGCAAGAGTGAGCAAGGGGAAGAGAGGGAAGCAGGGAGGGCAGGGAAGACCTGGGCTTTACCGAGGGGGGAGCCCTGGAGGGTTGCGGGCAGAGGAAGGCGTGAGACCTGGCTGACATCTTTAAGAGCAGCAGGTGCGGAAGAAGCTGGGGCCCGGGGAGGCAGCTGTCTCCCCGCCTTTAAAGTGGGTGGCAGGAGCAGGTGTGCAGGCTGAGACCCCCCCTAGTCTCAGTGTGAGCCCCTCAACGCGGCGAAACCCTTTCCTGAGCCCGCTGTCCCGAGCCTCATCTCTAAGGGGGGGTGAGGGGGATAGTAGCTGCCGATTTGTCACAAGCACCCCTGGAATTGACACTGAAAGGTGCCTCGTAAGGGACTGTGGTTGATGGGTCACCGTCTGCTCTAGGAACTGTATTGGCAGTCAGGACCCCTACTGTGGGTGGGCCCCTGATGGTTCCTGTGTCTTCCTCAGCCCCGGCACCAGGTACTGGGGGGCAGGGGGTGGGGGAGGGGGTCTGCCCCCCCCTCTGACCATCAGGCTCTGAGAGAGGTTTCTGCTGACTGCCCCTCTCGCCCCCCACCTCCCCGTCAGAGGCACCTTTGAGCAGGACGTGTCTGGGGCCAGCACCTCAGGCTTAGGGGACTGTACAGGTAAGTGGAGTGCGCGCCCGCGCGTGTGCGCGTGGGTGTGTGTGTGTGCGCGCGTGCGTGTGTGTTGGGGGCGGGTGCTGGCCTCCGTCAGGGCATGGGAGGGGCGGGGGGCCTCACTTCCAGCAGGGGTGGCGGGGGAGGGACACAGAGAGAGAGGCCAAGAGACAGACACACAGACTCGGAGAGGACACACGGACCCCAGCGGACAGAGGGCCACAGAGGTGCCACCGAGCGGCCGGCCGGACTCACTGGCGGAGGGCGGACGGCCGGCGGGGGCCAGCGGGGCCAGCGGGGCCGGCGGGGCGGGGGACCCCAGCGTCCCCGCCGCCCCGGCTCACGCGGCCCCGCCCGCCCTCCCCGGCCAGGACTCCTGCGGGCCAGCCTGGCGGAGGAGCGCGCCGGGCTGGTGTCGGTGAACCTGCTGGTGACGTCGTCCGTGGCAGCCTTCGTGGTGGGCGCCGTCGTGTCCGGCTTCAGCGTGGGCTGGTACGTGGGTCTCCGCGAGCGGCGCGAGCTGGCGCGCCGCAAGGACAAGGAGGCCATCCTGGCGCACGGCGGCGGCGAGGCCGTGCTGAGCGTGAGCCGGCTGGGCGAGCGCAGGGCGGCCGGGGGCCGGTGCGGCGGCGGCGGCGGCGGCGGCGGGGGCGGCGGGGGCGGCGGCGCCGGGGGGCCCCCCGAGGCCCTGCTGGCGCCCCTGATGCAGAACGGCTGGGCCAAGGCCACGCTGCTGCAGGGCGGCCCCCACGACCTGGACTCGGGGCTGCTGCCCACGCCCGAGCAGACGCCGCTGCCGCAGAAGCGCCTGCCCGCCCCGCACCCCCACGCCCTGGGCGCGCGCGCCTGGGAGCACGGCCACCCGCTGCTCTCGGCGTCCGCGTCCTCCTCCCTGCTGCTGCTGGCGCCGGCCCGCGCCCCCGAGCCGCCGCCCGCGCCCCCCGCGCCCCCCGTGCCCGGAGAGCCGGGCCCCGACGCGCGCCTCTACGCCCGGCCCGGCCGCGCGGCGCACGGCGACTTCCCGCTGACCCCGCACGCCAGCCCGGACCGCCGGCGCGTCGTGTCGGCGCCCACCGGGCCCTCGGAACCCGGCCCCCTCCGCCGCCGCCGCCGACGGCCTCCCGCGGCCCTGGAGCCCGCCGCCCACGGGCAGCCTGCGGAGGCCCGGCCCCCACGGCCCGCCGGCCGCCGCCCTGCGCCGCACGCACACGTTCAACAGCGGCGAGGGCCGGCCGGGCGACCGCCACCGCGGCCGCCACGCGCGGCCCGGCACGGACTTGGCCCACCTCCTCTCCTACGGGGGCACGGACAGGACTGCGCCCCCCGTGCCCTAGGCCGGGGCCCCGACGCCTCGGCGGTGCCAGCCACGGGAACCAGGAGCGAGAGGGCCGGCCCAAGTGCTCACGACCCCCGCCCCGCCCCGCCCCGCGTGGGGGGCCCCCTCGGCCGCACGGAAGCACAACGAGCTCGGCGCCCCCGCCCCGCCCCGCCCGGGGCCGCGGGACACTGAGGCGGCGGTGGGGGCGGGGGTGGGGGCGGGAGGAATGTGCTACGGATTTGAGGTTGACCTTCTGCGCGTGGATTTGGGTTTGTTTTCCAGTTGGCGTTTCTTTTGCAGATTTCTATCCAATTGCACAACTCCGTTCTTGGGGTGTCAGCCGGGGGAGGGGGGGGAGGGGGACGCGGGGCGGGAACGCTTGGAGGCGGTGGGATGGGGAGGGGCCGCGTCTGCGACCCGAGCTCCCCACCCCCAGCCCCACCCCCCACGCCCCTCCTCAACCCAGGTTCCTGGCGTGTGTGGGTGTGCGTGCGCGTGTGCATGCCGTATTCGTGTGCAAGGGGCCAGGAAGGGGAGGGACGTGTGTGTGTGCGCGCGTGCGTGCGCCCACGAGGGCTGCTGCCGGCGTGTGTGTGTGTGTGTGTGTGTGTGTGTGTGTGTGTGTCGGGGCGGGCCGCGCGTGCCGTGTACGTGTCCGTGTGCGAGGCGGTGGCCCCAGCGGCCTGGGCGTTGGCTGAGCCGGCGCCGGGGCTTCCAGAAGGCCGGGGGGCCTCCAAGGTGCCGGTTAGGACTTTGAGGGGAGACAAGCAGGGGTTTCGGGCAGGGGGGCCGGGAGGGCCTGCCCGGAAGTCACATTGGCAGCAGCTGTCCAAAGGGCTTGGTGGTCCGGGGGCGGGGAAGGCGGGCGGGCCCCACTGTAAATACGGCCCCAGGGTGGTCAGAGGGTCCCATGCCACCCGTCCCCTCGTGACCTCCCCCTCGATCTCCAGCTGACCATGCATGCCAGCTGAGTGGCCAGCTGAGTCCTGGACCCTCTCTGGACTTTGCCTCCCCCAACCCCCTCCCCATCAATAAAACTGTTTACAACCACCGGCCCCCCAAGGCTCTGGCTCTGCTCTGTCTCCTGGGGGCGGGACCTGGACCACGGTGTTGCCCCCGGGGGCCAGCTGGGAGCCCCTGTGTCACTCGTGGTGGCAAGCAGAATTCTGGGGAGCTGGGTGTGGAAATGGGGGGGCATCTTCCTCTGGATGGGGCCGGTTCCCGATTGGTTCTTGAGCAGATATTTACTGTGCACCTGCTATATGCCAGGCACCGTCGGGGACAAAGATCCCTGTCCTCATGGAGTTCGTAGCCTAGTTGGGGAGACCGGTCCTGTACTTGCAAATTAGGACTGGATTTGAAGGAGTGATGTGTGCAGTGGGGAAAAGGCCAGGTAATGTGCTAGGTAGAGGGTGAGGGTGTGGGGGTGGCCAAGGAGGGCCTGTCGAGGTGACCCTTGAGCTGAGATGTGCTGAGTGAGAAAGCAGCTATGCGGAGGCGTGCGGGCAGAGGGAACAGTGTGGGGGACGTGGGAACACGCTTGGAGGAGGGGGCAAGGTGGCCACAGCGGCCCCGGGGAGGGGAGGCGGCAGGAGCAGGTGCAGATCAGGAGGGAGAGGAGGGCCAGGGCTCGGGGCAGGCAGGGCCCCACAGATCAGGAGCGTAAAAAAATGTTTTTATTGTGGCAAAATCCACATAAATCCACATGAATTCAAATGCACCATGGGAAGTGTTTTAAAGTGCACAGTTCGGGGGCGACCAGGTGGCTCAGTTGGTTAAGCATCTGACTTGGCCTCCGGTCATGATCTCAAGGTCCGTGGGTTCGAGCCCCGCGCCGGGCTCCGTGCTGGCAGCTCGGAGCCTGGAGCCTGCTTGGGATTCTGTGTCTCCCTCTCTCTCCGCCCCTCCCCTGCTTATGCTCTGTCTCTCTCTCTCTCTCAAAAGTAAACATTAAAAATAGATTTTTTTTAAGTGCACAGGTCAGTGGCATGAGGTCCGTTCACACTGTTGGGCACCCATCCCCACCATCCATCTCCAGAACTTTCTCATCTTTTCCAAACTAAAACCCTGCCTCCGTTACACATTAACTCCCCATCCTCCTCCCCCCAGCCCGATGGAGTTTAAGTGGGACAGGGAACCACCGGAGGCTTTGAAGCAGGGGCGGGCTCTGATTGCACGTTGAGAGATCTCTGTAGCATTTTGCCTTTAGGGTTCACACCCCTTCCTTCCCGCCCGCTTCCGATGAAGCACCTACTGTGTGCTGGGCTCTGGGGGTGGAGCAGTGGTCGAGACAGATCTGGCTAGCCTAGTAAACAAATGCAAAACACCGGGAGGACATGCTTCTCCTGAACGCGTGAGAGGTTTGACCTACAACGTTGTGTAAGTTTCAGATGTTCGATACACGCCAATATCGCACCATGAAAGGTTAACACAGCCATTACTTCAGGTACTTCTGTGTGTGTGTGTGTGTGTGTGTGTGTGTGTGTGATGGGACCATTTAAGATCTACTCACCCGGGGCGCCTGGGCGGCGCAGTCGGTTAAGCGTCCGACTTCAGCCGGGTCACGATCTCGCGGTCCGTGAGTTCGAGCCCCGCGTCGGGCTCTGGGCTGATGGCTCGGAGCCTGGAGCCTGTTTCCGACTCTGTGTCTCCCTCTCTCTCTGCCCCTCCCCCGTTCATGCTCTGTCTCTCTCTGTCCCAAAAATAAAAATAAAAAAACGTTGAAAAAAAAAATTTTAAGATCTACTCACCCACCGGGCGCCTGGGTGGCTCAGTCTGTTAAGCGTCCAACTCTTGACTTCAGCTCAGGTCATGATCTCAAGGTCCGTGGAATCCAGCCCTGAGTTGGGCTCTTCGCTGCCAGCGCAGAGCCTGCTTGGGATTCTCTCTCTCCCTCTCTCTGCCCCTCCCCCACTCTCTCAAAATAAATAAAATTAAAAAAAAAACAAAAGATCTACTCTCTTAGCAATTTTCAAGTATGTAATACAGTAACGTTAATGATAGTCACCAGGCTGTACGTTACAACTCCTGGGTGTATTCATCTTGTAACCATGCATTTGTACCCTTAGACTCACATCTCCCCATTTCCTGCACCCCCAGCTCCAGGCAGCCGCCATTCTACTCTGTTTCTAGTTTTTTTTATTTTAAAGAAGTTTTTTAATGTTTTTTTTTATTTTTGAGAGAGAGAGAGAGACAGAGTGCAAGCAGGGGAGGAACAGAGAGAGAGAGGGAGACACGGAATCCGAGGCAGGCTCCAGGCTCCGAGCAGTGAGCACAGAGCCCAATGCGGGGCTCCAACCCACAGATCATGACCTGAGCCAAAATCGGATGCTTAATCGAATAAGCCACCCAGGCGCCCCTTCTGTCTTTTTGATAATAGCCATTCTGACAGGTGTGAGGCGGTATCTCATTGTGGTTTTGATTTACATTTCCCTGCGGATGAGTGAGGCTGAGAACCTTTCATGTACCTGTTGACCATCTGCGTGTCCCCCTCGGGAAACTATTATTCGGGTCCTTTGTCTATTTTGTGCATATCTGTTTTTGTGTGTCCATCTCAACGGGTCTGTTATTCTGTCCTGCTTTGTCTGTGTCTCTGTGTTGTATCTGTATCTGTGTATTCATGAGGGTGTTCACCCGTCTTTCTTTACGCCTGCCACGGTCAGCTTGCACGTATGTCTCTGAATCTGTGTGCCCACAAGACAGAACTCACATTCATTCTCACGGCTCGAGACAAAACTCTTCAGAGATTGGGCTGTGGAGAGACTGGGCCATGGCCAGGCGTGACCAAAGTCCAGGTGCATGTAAAGGTAACACATCACCGCTGAATGTTTAGAACCCAACAAGAATGAAAGCGCTGAGTAACCAAACCCGTGAGATGCAGCCAAAGCAGTTCTCAAAGGCACATTTGTAGCTTCCGGATGCATTTATTAGGGAATGAGGGAGACCCCAAACAAATAGCTCATTAGCCTTCAGATGAAGAAAGAAAGAGCAGAAGGGGCCCTTGGAGACTTGAGTTCCACTTCACGGATGTGGAAGCCGAGGCCAAGAAAAGTTAAGCCGCTCGCCTAAGATCACAAAACAGAGAAGTTTCTATAGAGCTGGGAGCCGGAGCATGATTTAGTCCCTCCCAGGCCATTGTTTGAAGACTGTGGAGACTTTAGGCATCACTCCCTTTTGAATTCTATTTTTTAGAAATTATTTCACTTGGGGGCGCCTGGGTGGCTCAGTCGGTTGAATGTCCGACTCTTGACTTCGACTCAGGTCATGCTCTCACGGTTGTGGGATTGAGCCCCCCGTCAGGCTCTGTGATGAGTGTGGAGCCTGCTTGGGGTTCTCTCTCTCTCTCTCTCTCTCTCTCTCTCCCTTCCTCCCTCTGCCCCTCACTCCTGCTTGCACGCTCTCTCTTACTATTAACAAAACAAAACAAAACACCCAGAGATTATTTCATTTAGAAAAAAGGTCAACAACAATATGTCATGAATTCAAGACAAGTCCTCTTTGTTCCTTCCATTGAACTTCCTGGTTGCTTAGATTTATTGCAAAGACTAGCTCTTGCTTAGAGAGCTGTCCCTCCCCTGCCCGGGAACGGAGCCTTGCAAACGTGACCCTGGATTCCTGGAGTGGGGGGAAGTGAGGATTCAGCCCCAGAGACTCTGGGGGTACCCACCCCCCAAAAGCAGGAGTCAGGGGGATGAAACACCAGGTAAAAGCAGGCGGAGAAGGGAGCACGGCCCTCCCCTGCCAGGAAGCAATTTTGCAATTCTGACCTCCCCCCTTCCCTTGCCTGGCTCAGGTCCAGCCACTAACGGGAACGGGACGTGGGTGAGGACTTCCCTGGGGCGGGCGGCCCTGCCCCCAGTCCAGGCAGGTATAAGGCTACCTCACCGGGCTGAGCGAGCCCAGATGGAAAAGAGGGAGGCCATCATGTCTTCTCGGAGGCCACAGCGAAAGCACAGGTGAATCCCCCCACCCGGCCCATGGTGGGCAGAGCTGGATTCCAGGCAGTTCCATCTGATGCACGGAGGTCACGGGGCGAGATGTAGACCCACGGGCTGGAACAGAGCGACAGGCTCTAACTGTGGACAGACTCGCTGTCACTCACACTTGCTACAGCAGTGCTCCACGGGCCGCACAGAGAGCGGGAGGTCCACCAACGCCTCCCGGCCAACACCCCACCAGAGGCCTGCTGGAGGGACCGCGAGGGGCAGAAGCCGAGCCCTGGGAGGATTATGGTGCCGCCTGGAAACCACGCCACCCCAGGGCCAAATGCCTGCTCCGATCTGCACAAAACTGGACGCGCTTTCCGTGTTCAGGGTTCCCTTGGGAGCCCTGGGTTGCCCTCGAGCGCTTTGGAGCAAGATAGAGCTGGACACAGCAAGTAACCTTGTTTGGCCGGCGCTGGGCAGAAAGGGCAGAAAGTTTCCCAGAGGGGACAACTTGGGAAAGTCGGAGAAAGTTTCACGGGCAAGGGAGCATCGGAGCCGGGGCTTTGCAGGACAAGTAGGAGTTCGCTGCCCCGGCCTTCAACATATGGAGCCGGGGAGGTAAGAAATGACCCAGAAAACAAGCTAGAGCAGAAGGAATTAGCACATGTGACTGTAAATAATGAACAACCCGTTGGGGCAAGGCTGGCAATGGGGAGGGGTGACACTTATGGGTCAGAGAAACGCAGTCTTCAGAGAGTTCGAATTCTCTCTGGAACAGCAGCTGTGAGGGGTGAGGGTGGAAGCGAGGAGGGGAACAGGAGGTGACTGCACTCGTCCCGGGGACCAATGCGGTGGCATGGTCCCCGGTGGCAGACAGGAACGGGCTGGCTGATTCTGGGGACGTTTTCACCCAGCCGGGTGTCTCTTCTGTCGTTGCCCGCAGCCCCGGAGGCCTGGACTCCCGGCTTTCTAGAACGCTGCTCCTGCTGCTGCTGTCTACGGCCTCCGCCCAGGAGGTCACCCCCAACCGTGCCGCCTGCGTGGTGTCCCATGCGGTCAACGGCAGCTCCGTCTCCTGCCACCCCCCTGCCCAAATCCCCCGCCGCTTCCCAGCCGACACCGTCTACCTGGTGGTGGAGTTCTTCAACCTCACGCGGCTGCCAGACGACACGCTCCGGGGCCCCGCTCGCCTCCAGGAACTGCACCTGTCCAGCAACCAGCTGGAGAGCCTCTCGCCCAAGTTCCTGCTGCCCACACCGCTGCTTCAGGTGCTGGATCTAACCCGCAACCGCCTGGCCCGCCTGCCCCCCCGGCCTCTTCCAGCCCTTGGCTGCTCTCCACACCCTGGTGCTGAAGGAAAACCCGCTGGAGGCCCTGGAGTCCTCGTGGCTGCTCGGCCTGAAAGCCCTGCGGCATCTGGACCTTTCCGAAAACCGCCTCCAGACCCTGCCCCCGGGGCTGTTGGCCAACGTCACCTCCCTGCGCATCCTTGACCTCAGCAATAACCAGTTGAAGGCTTTGCCCCCAGACCTTCTGAAAGGCCCCCTGCGGTTGGAAAGGCTGCATCTGGAAGGCAACGGACTGCAGGTGCTTGGCGAGGGGCTCCTGGCACCCCAGCCAGACCTCCGCTACCTTTTCCTGAATGACAACAAGCTGGCCACCGTGGCAGCGGGCGCCCTGCAGGGTCTGCGGCAGCTGGACTTCCTGGATCTGTCCAACAACTTGCTTACCGGCGCGCCTAAGGGGCCCTGGACATCCCTGGGGCAGCCCACCCGGGACATGAAGGATGGCTTTGACATCTCTGGTAACCCCTGGATCTGTGATGGGAACCTGGAAGACCTCTACGGGTGGCTTGTGGCCAATAAAGACAAGATGTTCTCTCGGAACGCGACGCGCTGCGCTGGGCCTGAAGCCTGGAAGGGCCGGGTGCTCCTGGTTGCAGCTGAGTCCCACTGAGGCCTGGGGCTGGGCTGGGGAGACGGGCCTGGGAGCACGCTGCCTGCTACTTGGCAAAGAACTCACCCCCGGCTTTCCAGAGCTGCTGGCTGGACCCGCCTGGCCCGTGCTTCCCCAAACACATCTTGGGCTCTCTGGCCTCCCGGTACCCTCTCCCAAGAAAGCCTTTCCCTGTTTTCCGGATCTCTGGGCCTCCAGGCGCCCCCAGCCTGCACGGCCTCCCTCTGGCCCAGCCCTGGCCACACTGGGGTTGTCTCTGTCTGGCTCTGTCTCCCCCACTTTGAGGGGCTCTCCGAATGCAGGGCCTGGGGCTGGGGTGCCTTCTAGCCAGCATCACTCAGTTTGGGGTCAGAACGGAGGGGTTAATAAATAACTGTGGAAAGGGACTGGGCGTACTGGAATTCCGTGTCACAAGCATCTCCCAAGTTGACTTCCTAGGTCTCCAGGAGGAAGGAGAAGGAAAGAAGAAAGAGGAGAGACCCAGGGCCTGGGGGCGCAGGACACAAGCTTCTAGAGCTTCTAAAGGGATTGCAGTTGGGATATGATGGCCTGTGGCTTCCCCTCTCCCTCCCCCATCCAGGACTTAACTCCAAATAAAACCCTGACCGTTGCCCAGAGTGTCATTTGACCGGTGGATTCCTGCCACAGCTGTGTCCCGGGGAAGGTTTAAATTAAACTGGATGCTTCAGGTCTCCAAACAATTCATCATGCTGGCCGGTGACAACCTAGGGGGATAGCCACCCAGGGCAGGCCTGAGCAGGCTGGGCAAAGCCGAAGGCTGTGTTCTCCCAACTCGCAACCTTGAGCCACCTGCTGACACAGTGCTGGGCAAGCTGGAGCCCGAGTCAGACTTGGGGGACCCCTGGGTGTTCGGGGGGGACATGCCCAGTGTCTTCAGCTCCCTGGAAGGAGGGTCGTTGGTGGTCATTCCAGGTATGATGACGAAAGCCAGGGAGGGGCCCGGAGTCTGGCAGAGAGGGGTTTGAATCGGATCCCTCAATTTGCTCATCTGTAAAATGGGGATCCAAGGGAACGGGCCGGCCTGAATCCTGGCTGAGTTCCACGGCAGATTTTTCCAAATAAAGACGCCTTGAAGACTTGCCCAAAGTCACTCCTCAGCGAGGGGGTGGGGGCTGTGATCGCCCTCCACCGTCCGCGTGGCAACGGCAGGGTGACGGGTGGCCAAACCTGGCCAACGGAAGTAGTCCGATCCTGGGGCATCCAGCGTCCCCCAGGTTACCATGACAACCGCGGAGCGCCGGCGAGGACCCCAGGGAAGAGCCGGGAGGTGGGCGGGTGGGCTGGGTGGGCTGGAGCCCCGCCCCCGGGCCACGCCTCCACACGGCCTCTCCCCATTGGGCAGTAGGGAAGGCCCCACCCCCCCCCTCCAAGAGGCTATAAGGCGGGCGGGGCCGGCGGTGGGCGGAGCCTGGAGCCCTAGTCGGGGGTCGGCGGCGGCGTCCGGGGGCTGGGGCTGCGCGCGCCCGGGTGAGTGCCACGTGGGGGCGTCCGGGAGGACCCCGCAGGTTGGGGGCTCCTGATCGGGTGGGCGGGAGAGGATCCAGCGGCGTGACAGGGGCGGGGGGTGAAGGGCTGGAGCAGGTGGCCGAGACCCTTGGCCCAGTTGGCTAGAGCTCAGGACCCAGTTGAGCGGCGACCAGGGCCCTGAGGGCACAGGGTGGGGAGAGGGGAAGAACTTCGAGCGAGCGGGGAGTCTCGGGTCGAACTCCCCACTCTGAGCCTGCTCAGATGTGTGGTCCTGGAAGCAGCGTGGACCTCACCTCTGGGTGCCTCAGTTTCCCTGTCAATCTTTAGGTTTATTGGGATCCCGCAGCTACCACCTCCGCCCCTGCGGGGGGCTGCTTGTGCAGTTCTGTCCGGGGAGGGGGAGCTGGGGGGTGCGCAGGGGTAAGAGGGGCCTCTTCTCCTTTGCGGAAGAGGAAAGAGCTCAGAGAGGGGAAGGCACTTGCCCAAAGTCACACAGCAGGTAACGGCGGGATGTGAACCCCAGTCTTTCTCTCTCCAGAGCCCATGCTTTGAACCCCTGCAATGTCCCCACCTTGCCAGAGGCTCTCCGTGTGCGCCCAGTGTGTGCAGAGCCCTGTGCATCCAGTGTCCGTGTCCCTCACGACGCTGCGAGGAAGGGTACTGTCATAACTCTGTTTCGAGGAAACGGAGGTTCCAGGAGGGAACAATACTTTGCCCAGGTCGCAAAGCCCAGCGGGACAGAGCCCAAGGCCTGGGAGGCCCTCTCACTCGGCCCTGCCCCTCAGGATGTCTGCAGCCGACATGTCAGAAGATGAGCCTGTGCGGGCCCCCAGAGACAGCCTGTGGGAGCAGGACAGGCAGGTGAGGGGCCGCCCCTCCCGAGGACAGGGCCACAGGGAGGGGCGGGGGCACCGTCCCTCCCGGGACAGTTTCGGGCCAGGGGCCCCCTCCCATGCCCATCCTTGCTGGACCTTGCGGGGGAGGGCTGCTGGCACACGCGACCCACCTCCCCCACCTCGGGGTCTCTGCCCGGGTCTGTCTCTGTGCCCACCGTCTCGGCACTCTCGAGGGCAGCAGCACGAGTGACAGCGATCACAGCACATGCTCTGCACCGGTCCCCGTCCCAAGCGCTTCGCGCACGTCGGCTCCTTGAATCTCCCGGCTCTAGAAACCCATTTGACAGATGGGGAGGCCGGAGCCCCAAGCTAAGCGTGCAGCCCCCCCCCCCCACCCGCTCGCTCGCCCCTCAACCCGGCCCAGAGAAGGGCAGCGGACCGAGGGGGCGGCGGAGCTCCCCGCACCCCCTCGGGCCCCTCTGACGCCACCCGTCCCCGCAGAACGTGGTGCAGCGCGTGGTGGCCCTGCCCCTGGTCAGGACCACGTGCACCGCCGTCTTGGAGGCTTACAGTGCCGCTAAGGACAGGCACCCGCTGCTGGGCTCCGCCTGCCGCCTGGCCGAGCACTGCGTGTGTGACCTGACCGCCCGTGCCCTGGACCACGCCCAGCCGCTCCTGAGTCACCTGCAGCCCCAGCGTGAGCACCCCCCCCTCCCCGCCACCGCGTCCCCGGGTCCTGCCTTTGATCTCCTGGACCTCCACCCTTAGCTGTCTGCTTGTGGCCCCCTCATTCTGTGTCCTGACGCCCTCCCTCGTGGCCTGACGTTCCTCAGGTATCTCCCTCCCCATCTGCCTCTCTGTCCTTGCCTCTGCGTGTCCTGAGCCCCACGTCCCCCCCGGACTCCTGTGATCAGCTGAGGGGTCCAACCTGACAGAGGGGTGGGGGGCACAAGACCCTTGGCCTCACGTCTGACCCAGGAAGGGGGTCACCTCCTCCGCCTCCTTCTCAGCCAGTGTGCGTGACCTTGAGCCTGCTCTCTGGGGCATCTGAGCCGGCCCTGGGCGAGGAGTCACCTTGGTGCTGGCAGCGGCCGGGTGGCAGGGCTGAGGCGGGGAGGGAAGTGCAGGTGGGGCCCGGCCTGGTGACCCACCCACACCCTAAGGGTCCCCAGCCCCTCCCAGGGTGGCCCGGGCCTCCCTCTGCCTCTCCCTACGTGTCCCTCCCTCACTCCCTGACTCTCCCCCCTCCAGTGGCCTCCGTGAACAATCTCGCCTGCAGGGGTCTGGACAAGCTGGAAGAGAAGTTGCCCTTTCTCCAGCAACCTTCGGAGACGGTGCCGTGGGGACCCAGAGGGGGCTGGGGGTGGGAAGGAGCAGGGTAACCTCCTCCGGGACCGGACCGGTCGGGACTGCGCCAGCCAGATTAAAATAATCAGTACCCGGGGCGGGGGAGAGGGGAAAGGGGTGACAGGCATTGAGGGCACCTGTTGGGATGAGCACTGGGTGTTGTATGGAAGCCAATTTGACAATAAGTTACATTTAAAAATAGAATAGAATAGACTAGACTAGAATAGAATAGAATAGAATAATGAAATTGAAAAAAAACCCAAAAGTAATAATAATAAACAGCACCCGAGTTTACTGAGCACTTAACATGTGCCAGGTGGTGCTGGTAACGCCTTCAACGACCCTGTAAGGGAGAACTTTTACTCTCCTCCATGTTTTAGAGGGGAAACTGAGTCCCAGAGCCAGGAAGGGCCAGGGACCCTGGGCACCCAGCCCCAAGGAGCTGGGGGAAGGGAAGGGAAGGGAGCCCAAACCTGGAAGGGGACCCCTCTCAGCAGGTGGTGACCTCGGCCAAGGACACGGTGGCCAGCAGTGTGACGGGCGTGGTGGGCCTGGCCCGGCAGAGCCGCCGCTGGAGTGTGGACCTGAAGCGCTCCGTGAGCCACGCCGTGGATGTCGTGCTGGGCAAGTCGGAGGAGCTGGTGGACCACTTCCTGCCCATGACCGAGGACGAGCTCGGTGAGCCCGGCTCGCGCCCACCCTGCCCCGAATCCTTCTGCCCACTCCCCATCCCCAGAGGCTACGGATCAGAGAAGCCCGGGACTTGCCCAGGGCCACACAGCAGTTCGGGAGGAACCACACGGGGCTGGAGCCCAGGCCTGAGCCCCCCCGGGCATTCCCACGGCCCCCCGCCCCACCCCCTACGAGATTACAGACTTGAGGGCCCCGGTCCCAAACTGGTGTCCCTTCCGATGGTCACACTGGCCTAAGCAGTGCCTTTAAAATGCTTTAGTGCATCGTGTGCCTTTAACAATCGGATTTTGCCCTACAAATCCTGATTTGTGGCTGGTCCTCAAAAACTAAACACTTGGGCTGAACGGCATCTGCCCCTTTATACGGTTCCCGTAGCCCCGCCATTGTCACAGGGCCCCAGGCTGGCTCAGTCAGTGGAGCATGTGACTCTTGATCTTGGGTTTGTAAGTTCGAGCCACACGTCGGGGGTAGAGATTACTTAAAAAAAAAAGAAAAAATCTTAAAAAAGCAAAACAAAAAAACAGCATTCTCCAGCTTTCTACATCTTGTTTCTGACCCCAGAGACGATCTGACTTCTCTCAACCCCTGCTTTAGGGGGGCGAGAAGAACATGTCGATGCACTCCCTCCTCGGCAGAAAGGCTTTGAGGCATTTATGAGGCACCTACTGTGTGCCAAGCGTTTCTAGTATACCCTTTTTTTTTTTTTTTTTTTAGGATTTTTTTTTTTAAGTTTATTTTGAGAGATCGCTTCTTGGCCTCTTGGCTAAGATCAAGTGTAGTAAAGTTTATTTTGAGAGGGAGAGAGAGAATGGGGGAGGGGCAGAGAGAGGGAGAGAGAGAATCCCAAGCAGGCGCCTCACCATCAGCGCAGAGCCCGACGCGGGGCTCGAACTCACAAACCATGAGATCGTGACCTGAGCCAAAGTCAAGAGTCGGACGCTTACGCAGCTGAGCCACCCAGCTCCCCACAGTATATTCTTAACAGACCGTTTCATAGAGGGGCTAAGAGTGTCTGGGTTGGAATCCCAGGTCGGCCTCTTGCACACTGGGGGGCTTCATCGCCCCTTGCCTCAGTGTTCCTCATCTGTAAATGGGGCTAATAGCAGTGCCTACGTCATAGGGTTTGGGGAAATGAGTTGATGTCCCTAAAGGAAAACTATAAATTTGGGAGCCCGCGGGCTCGTCAACGCACAAGGAGGGTGAGCAGACGTGGAGGGGGCGGCCATGCGGACCCCCATCCCCCCGTCCCGTCCTCCAGCGGCCCTGGCAGCGGAGGCCGAGGGCCCGGAAGTGGGGTCCGTGGAGGAGCAGAGGAGACGACAGGGCTATTTTGTGCGCCTGGGCTCCCTGTCGGCGCGGCTCCGCCACCTGGCGTATGAACACTCTCTGGGGAAACTGAGGCAGAAGAAACACCACGCCCAGGACACGCTGGCCCAGCTGCAGGAGACACTGGAGTTGGTGAGATCCTTCTGTTCACTCCCTCCCCCTGATGCGGGCCGGGGAGCGTGGATCGAGTGCCAGCTGGGGACCTGGTCCTGAGCTGGTCTGACGGGGGAGGCAAAGCCGGGCTCAGCTGCCTCCAGCCCGGTGTGTCCAAGGCTGGGGCGGAGAGGGCACATGGGTCTGGGGAGGCTCAGGGGGGTCGAGGTTCAGCCTGGGGAGACAGGAAGGGGCTTCAGTGGGGGGAGAGCCAGTAGGAGCTGGAATTTATAGGTAAAGTAGTTCAGGAGAGAAAGAAAACACCCCTCCCCTTGCTTTCCTGCCACCAATCCCGATGCACCCCAGCTTTAGGTTCAAGTCTCTGCCCTCACTGTGTGTCCCTCCCTGCTCCAAAGGACCACGGAGCCCCCACTTTTTTTTTTTTAACTGTATTTATTTTGAGAGAGAGAAAACATGAGCAGGGGAGGGGAGGAGGGAGAGAGAGAATCCCAAGCAAGCTCTGCACGCTCAGCGCAGAGCCCCAGGCGGGGCTCGAACTCACAAACCGGGAGATCGTGACCTGAGCGGAAGTCAGAGCTGAACCCACCGAGCCACCCAGGGGCCCGCGGGAGCTCCCGCTTGGCTCAGCTTGATGACGTCAGACACCCCCAACCTGCTCCCGCTTCTGAACCTCCATTCACCTGGGGGGGTCAGGTCTCGACTTCCCGCTTCTCGCACCCACATCAGGCACCTCAGCCGGGATGCTGGCTCCGCCCACAGGTCCCCTTCCCCTTCCTCATCCCCAGGCCCAGCCCCCCAAGCGCCACCTGGTCCCCCAGCTCCGTCCGGGTCCCAGGCTGTCGTCCCCGCAGCGGCCACCAGAGGGCGCCGATGAGCGCCCGAGTGGGTTTCTATCCCTGAACACCATGTCCTCAAGGTCAGGTGTCAGAACGGGCTTCCTTTTTAAGGCTGAATAATACTCGAGTACAGATGGACCACAATTCCTGTTTGTCTTCTAATACCTGCCCCGTCCTGGGCACCGAAGGCACAGTGGCCCCGTCAGGACGCTCAAAGCGCAGTAGGGGAATGAGGGTCATGATGAGAAAACATACCAGGCGCTGGGGCATCGGCCCAGCCAGGAGGCAGGGAGGGAAGACTTCCGTCCGCTCGGAAACACCGGAATGAGCCAGGCAGGGGTGTGGGGCGGAGGGAGGAGTGCACCCAGCCCACCGGCCAGCGTGGCCGAAGCGAGTCTGAGCGACGGGGGAACCGCGAGTGGCGGCGTCTGGCCAAGAGCAGAGGAGAGAACGGGCCGGTTGGCCAGGCTGGATTAGCAGGGGAAGGTTGCAGGGAAGAATGTTCTCTACGTGGTTATCGAGACCAGATCCACGCTAGGGTCCTGGCTCCCCCGAGCCCCCGGATCCTCAGCTGCACCCCCCGCCCCTGTCCCCTCAGATCAACCTCATGCAGTGTGGGGCCACACCCACTGCCCCCGCCCGCCCTGGGAAGGTGCACGAGCTCTGGGAGGACTGGAGCCAGCGCTCCCCAGAAAACGGCCGTCGCCGCAGCCAGGTAGGGTGGCGGCGAGGGGGTGGGCGGGGGTGCGAGGGGGCGTTCTGGATCTATCCAGGGTGGCGGGGAGGGGGGGAGGGGTGGGGCCGGGCTCCAGCCGTCTCAAACCCAGGGCTGAGGTCAGCGGTTTGGAGTGTCCACGGGGAAGCTGGCCGGATGGTCCTACGGGGTGCCCTGTGGGGAAACTGAGGCAGGGCGCTGGTCCTGGGGGGCGGGGGGGGGGGCGCGCCCGTCGGGGACGCTGAGGCCCCTCCCCTCCCCCCGCAGGCAGAGCTGGAGACGCTGGTCCTGTCCCGGAGTCTGATGGGGGAGCTGCAGGGCACATTGGACGCGCTGGAGACCAGCGTGCGGGGCCTGCCCCCCAGCGCCCAGGAGAAGGTGGCCGAGGTGCGGCGCAGCGTGGACGCCCTGCAGTCCGCGTTCGCCGACGCCCGCTGCTTCGGCGATGTGCCGGCGGCCGCCCTGGCCGAGGGCCGGGGCAGCGTGGCCCGGGCCCACGCCTGCGTGGACGAGCTCCTGGAGCTGGTGGTGCAGGCCGTGCCGCTGCCCTGGCTGGTGGGGCCCTTCGCGCCCATCCTCGTGGAGCGGCCCGCGCCCCCGCCTGACCTGGAGGCTCTGGTGGACGAGGTCGTGGGGGGCCCTGACCCCCGCTGGGCTCACCTGGACTGGCCGGCCCAGCAGAGAGCCTGGGAAGCCGAGCACGGGGACGGGCCAGCCCTCCCGGGCGACACTTCCAAGGAGGAACCCACGCCCCCCAGCCGCGCCAAGCACACCCTGATGCCAGAGCTGGACTTCTGACCAGATGGGGCCACGGGGCAGCAGACGCGGCCCTCGGGAGGTCGCCCTGCACCCCCCCCCCACCACCCCCAGGTCCCCGCTGCCCCCTAGTGGCCATGAATATGCACTAACGGACTGCGCGGTGGCCTTGGCCCAGGTGCGCGGTGGGGGTGGGGGGCTAAATTCAGACGCCTAGACCGGCTTCACTGATCTCAGACGCTCCCCAGTCTTTCCCTTGGACACAGGGGGACTGGAGCCCAATTCAGGTCTCATTTGCCCCAAGCTGGGTGCCTCTGTCTGTGGTCCCCGTCCCTGCACCCCCCCCCCCAAAAAGCAGATCAAAACTCCCCAAAGAAACAGTTTGCCCAGCGGCTGTCTGGGGGTTTGGAAAAGGAGGCACCCTCCCTCCACCCCCCAGCTTGTACATCCTGGACGGGGCGGGGTGGGGGGAGGGGGGAGTCCCTGAGAATATCCAGCTTCGTCCGCTGGGCCTGCTGCATCCACTGGTTTGCCCTTTGGGGTCCACGCTCCAGAATAAAGGTGCTTTGTGTTGTCCAAAGGCCTATGGCCTCCGTTCAGGTCGGGGTGGGTGTTGGTTCCAGGGTGCGGGGGGCCTCAGGCGTGTGGGGCCGCAAGGCCCAAGCCAGGGTTCAAGGTTTGAAAGGAGTGATAGTCCTCCCCGGGCCTGCGGGGGCTCACCATGCTGCGACTCCTCCAGCCGCACTGGTCCGGATGGGGCAGACCGAGGTAGGGGAAGGGCCACAGGCCAGTCTCCTGGGGGCCCTCCCATCCTTTCACCGAATTCTCAGCCGCCCCCGAGACTCCCCTGCGGCCGGGTGGGGTGTTAGGAAACCGCGGTCTGATGTGGTGAGGTCAGGGTGGCCCCTGGCTTCCCTAGGGCCCGGCCCAGGGGCGGTTCTGGGAGGTTGGACCACTTCCCACCGGCCGGATTCGCTTCCCTGCCCCTGCGTAGAAACCTCCATGGCTCCCAGTCACCCTCAGACCAAATATCCAAACTCCTTTGCTGAGGCCGTGCCCTCCCACCCCCCCACCCGTCTCTCGGACTCGTCCATGTTGTAGCCCCAGCTCCAATGCCGCCGCCTCCAGGAAGCTCTCCCTCACTCCACCCCAGGGGCCTAGCTCTGACAGTTCACCTTCTTGGGACTCCAAGCCCCCTCCACCTGCACTTGGAGCCACAGGCAACCTTGCCTTCTCTTCCCCTGGTGAGGCTGGGGGCTCCCGGAGGGCCAGGCCAGGTGAGGATGGGCAGAGTGGCACCCAGGAAGGGCATTTTGGCGGAGGGAAGGGCTCAGGCAGAGGCACGGCAGTGGGGGAATCGGTCTGACAGGAACAGAGTGGGGAGAGAAAGATAATGGGTCGAGGTGAGTCTGGGAGTGGGTGGAGCAATAGATAAGGTCCTGGGGTTGAGTCTCAGCCTTGCCTACGCCTGGGTGGGCAAGCTCCTTCCCTTGCTGAGCTGTGCCCGGCAGGGAGCAAACCAGATACGAATCCTGCCCTCGGGGACCCCACAATACAGTGGGAGAGACAGACGATAAACAAGAAACGGACGGAAATCGTCTTGGTGTTAGTAGGTGATGAAAAACATAACAGGGCTGAGGGATGGGGAGCGTGTGAGGGCAGGAGGAGGGGTGTATATTTTTAACAGGGGACGAAGGGGCCAAGAAGACCTGTCTGAGGAGGTGAGATAGAAGCAGAGACCAAGGAGCGTTCCAGGCAGGGGGCACCACCGGTGCAAAGGTCCTGGGGCAGCAGCGGGCCGAGTGTGTCGGAGGAACAGTGAGGAGGCCCGTGTGTTTGCAGCAGAGTGAGTCAAGGGGAGAAAGGGAAGAGGGGAGGACAGGGAGGTGATGGGGGCCAGGGGCGGGAGGAGGACTCAGGTTCTCCCCCAGGGAGGGCAGAGGCTTGGGGGGCTGTGGGCAGAGGGCGGGACCTGACTCCGGTGTTTACGGGCACTCTGATGGTCTTCGCTGGGTTTCTCCGCCATCATTGTGCCGCGGCGGCCCTGTGGGAAGGGGAGGGGCCCACCCAGGGGTTCCCGCCTCCCCTGCCACCTTTGGGAAGCGTTGGCTGGGAGGACAGAGTTTGGGGGACATCCGCATTTTGTTCCCCAACTGTTTGGTAAACACGCGATTGCTCCAAGGAGATGACCTGGGGGTCATCGGGCTGTGTCTGAACCCTCCCTCCTCCCAGCTCAGCGCCCAGAACGGCCAACTGGGTCTCCACCAGCGTGCAGCTGGGGCCCCTGTCCCAGGAGCGGGCAGGGGGGGGAGACTTAGCTCGGGGACAGAGGTCACTTCTCTGCTGGCCTGTGCCCCCTACCCACCGTCAGCCCACCCTGTACACAGGCTCTGGGTCTGGGTTTGAATCCTGTCCCTGCCACTTCCTGGCTCTGTGGTCTCCGGCCCAGGATGCCTCCTCCAGGAAGCCACCCTGGGTTGTCCCAAGACCACCAGGCCGGCATCTCACTGCCAGGATCCCCCTGCTCTTTTGGCGCCCTGTAGCTCGGAGTGAAACAGGCCTGAGGGAGGGGAGCTGTGCGTTGTGGGGAAGGGGGTAGCTAGAACAGCGTGTGCAAAGGTCCCGGGGCAGCACCACGCCTGGCGTGCTGGAGGAACCGTGAGGAGTCCCGCGTGGCTGGAGGAGAGCGGGCGAGGGGGAGAGAGCTGGAGGAGGGGAGGGCAGGCAGAAAGCAGGACCCCGCGGGCCACGGGGAGGGCGTCTGGAAGAGGAACCTGAGGCCGGTGGATGGTAACTGGCCAAGGAGTCACGGCAAAGCAGAGCTCTGAACTGTACTTCGTGGGTGGAAACCGGAGGCCGAGACAGCCTGTGGGCAGTGCCTTGGGGGCAGGGGACGGTCCGCAAATCCCTCGGCCTTGCTGGGGGTGGGGGGGCGTGCCGTGGGCAGAGGCCGCCCGGTGCGGATAGCAGGGGAAAGGTCCTGGGCCCGGGGCCCACGCTGGGCTGGGCAGGCTGCACGTGACCGCCCAGGGCCCTCCCCCGGCCCGCTGGCCGCCTGCCTCTGCCGGCCGGGCCCGGGCCTGCCCCAGACCCTATAAGGCCTGGTAGCCGAGAGCAGAGCCAGCCCCCAGCTGCACCGCCTGTGGCTCTGAGGGACCCTCACGCACCCCAGGTGAGCAACGCCAGGGTGAGGCTGGGCCGGAGGGGTGTGGCCGGAGCGGGAGGGGTGCGGCAGGAGGCCCGGGAGCCCCCCGATTCACACACCCTCTCCGCCCCTTTCCAGCTGCTCAGAATATTACCATGTCTGCCCAAGATGAAGGAGGCCGGGATCCTCCCAAACCCAAGGGCAAGGTGAGGGGAGGTGCGGTGGGGGAGATCCCTGCCAGGACCTGGGGACCCCCCGGAACCTTGGGAAGGTGACCTTCACGGTACCGGGGTCCGGAGGGCCTGGGAAGGGTGGGGTGGGAAGGCTCCGCGAGCCACGGTACCAACTGTCCCCTCCGGTCCCAAGCTGAAGGGTGGGGGGGAGCGGGGGGACACAAGCAACCCTCAGCTCCTTCTCTACCATGTGACCTGGAAACAGCCATGGCCCCTCTCTGGGCCTCGGTTTCCCCACCTGTGAAATGGGGGGGCCGTGGAGGGAAAAGGCCTCTGGAGACCCGGAGGATGAACTTTTCCTCTGTCTACGGGAGGCAGGCTGACTCTGCCCGTGGCCCAGGCAAAGAAACTGAGACTCAGAGAGGCTAAGACACCCTCCTGGGGTCTACCCAGGATGAAGGGCCCGAGGGGATGCAGGAACCCAGTGCTGTCCAAGGCATTCCCCCCACCCAGCACCCTGGCCCTGCTAATGCTTCCCCCCTGCCCCGTGTAGACCCTGGGAAGTTTCTTGGGGTCCCTGCCTGGCTTCAGTTCTGCCCGGAACCTCGTGGCCAGCGCCCACAGTTCTGCGAGAGAGGTCCGGCCGGTCGCCGACCCTGCGGGTGCGTCCCCGCAGCCCCAGGCTCAGGGTGAGTGGACATCTCCGTGGGGGCAGTGGCTCTAGAGGCGGGTCCCGGGAATAAACATCCCCGAGCAGGGACTTTTGATCATTTGCGGGGGGAGTGGGGGTTCACACGTGCCGGCATCACCTCAACAGACACTCCAGGCTGGCGTGCTCAGGTGGCACCAGATGGGGGAAACTGAGGCCTAAATAGGGCAGGAGAGGGGCCCAAAGTAGCGTAACCAGCAACAGCGAGGGTGTGGACACAGCCTGTCTCTCTGCTTTCTCAACCCCTCCCCTGCATCCCACCCCATTTCTGATGCGCCAGGGACTGGGTGCTCCCCGTGTCTGAGCTCACTGAAGGTTTCCATCCTGGTTCCCAGCAAAGGGGGCTGGCTGCCCTGGGGTCACATAGCCTTGGCTTGGCGCCAGGGGCTGGGGGGGAGGGAGCAGGGGACTCCCTATCCTCCATTTGCTCAGCGGGGCTGATGCGGGGGAGCGTGGGCCTGGACGCTCGCTCACTCTGGGCCCAGCGCCCCAGGGCAGTGAGTCCTGCCCCACATACCCAGGCCAGACAGGCAGCTGCGGCTGGGGCGGGGCCCTTAATACCCTTCCTCGGGTCCCCTCCGGGGTGAGTGTCCAGCGCCCGGGACCCGGGCATAGAAAGCTCCAGAGAACTCCCGTACCAGCAGCCCAAGGCCCCAGGGCTCCTGGGGAGCCTCCGGCAGGGCTCGGTCACTGGTTGTCGATGTCACCTCCTGCTGTCCCTGGCAGGGCGGCTGGGACATTCCTGACCTTTCAGGCTGTGCCCACCAATTACGCAACAGGCCCCAGGCCCGTTGGCTGATGCCAGCCCACGTCCCTCGCCCTTCCTGGTTGCCTGACCAGCTCCTGTGCCCACAGCAGCCACCAACCTGGAGGAGACGGCCGGCGGGGAGAAGC
The DNA here is from genome assembly GCF_007474595.2 of Lynx canadensis. Taxonomy (NCBI): domain Eukaryota; kingdom Metazoa; phylum Chordata; class Mammalia; order Carnivora; family Felidae; genus Lynx; species Lynx canadensis. Next base: position 3,126,811 of record NC_044304.2, on the reverse strand, counting down.
AGCCGCCGCCTTCGGATAAGGTGAGAGGGGCTGGTGGACCTGAGGCCTGATGGCCTCCGCCTCCTTCTGGCGCTTCTCGGGGGAGGTTTCGGTTCCTGCCTGCGTGCTGCTGTGGGATTCCAGGCGTGGGCAGAGGTAAGAACAAATTTTGTTCTTACCCTCTGCCCACCTGCTACCCTGCCTCTGAGCTTCCGTTTCCACATCTGCGAAATGGGTGCAATGCCGCCCACCGCCCACCTGCCCGGCGCGGCAAGGCTGCGCACGGTCTCCCGCTGCGTCTAGCAATAAGGGGCCGGAAACACTGGCACCTCGGCGCACGCCAGGCTTGGGGCTGCGTGCTTCGTGTGTGCCGCTTACTGGTGAACCTGCCCCGCGAGGAAGGGAGCGAGAGTACCCCACACGACAGCCAAAAAGCACAGAGAAGCCAAGCCGCTTGCTGAAGGTCACACAGCCAGGCGTGGCTAGGGAACCTTCCTGCACCTTCCATCCATCTCAGATGAACGGGGCTCTCCCCTCGCTATCACGTCCCCAAGGCTGGGCCGGACGGAGTGACTGATGCGCCACCGCTAAGGGCCACAGCAGGGCGCCACAACCCTGTTAGGACTGCTTCACTGGGCACGCTTAAGCGCCCATCCTGGAGTCTTTTTTATTTTCCTTTAAAGTTTATTTATGTATGTTGAGAGAGAGCGCGAGTGAGAGTGGGGGAAGGGCAGAGAGAGAGGGAGAGAGAGAGAATCCCAAGCAGGCTCCGCACCGTCAGTGCCGATCCCGATTCGGGGCTCGAAATCACGAACTGCGAAATCGTGACCTGAGCCGAAGTCGGACCCTTCACGGACTGAGCCACCCAGGCGCCACCCCCCCACCCCACCCCGCGCCCCCCTGCAGTCTAACTCTACTCCCCTCTGCCCTCAGCTCAAGGAACGAGGAACGCCAGTGGCCCTTCTGGCCCAGATTACAACAGACCCGGACAGCCAAGGCCACACCCTGTTCCGTCCCCGTCTTAGTCTCAGTCTCCTGCAAAGTGCTTCAGGCACCTTGACTCCCTTCCTCCACAATCCTTGAAGGAGGCAGTTGTGTTAGTCACCGGGCTTCAGCCAAAAAGCTCAGAGGGGATGTGTCTTGCCTGAGGTCACACAGCGGGGGGGGGGGGGGGCTAGGGAGGGGCGGAGGGCTGACATTCGAACTCAGGTCTCTGCAGGCACACAGCCCAAGTGCCCACTTGAAATGAGGCAGGGTAGCAGGTGGGCAGAGGTAAGAACAAAATTTCAGGGCTCCCTCCATCTCAGCATGGTGGCCGTTTGCGGCCAGATCCCTCCTGGTTGTGGTGCGTCCTGGGCACCGCGGGGGTGGGGGGGGGAGTTGCACGGCATCCCTGTGCCCTGCTCGCTCGACGCCTGGGGCACCCTGTCCCCGAGTCGTGGCAACCACAGATGTCCGCAGATGCCACCCAGGGTCCCCCGGAGGGTAGAATCACCCCGGTTAAGAAGCTCTGGATTAAAAACGGCACGCTTGTGGTTGAAAGCGAGTGGTGGCGACTCAGGCCACCACAACCCTTTGTTAGTTTGACCAGATGAGAGAAACTGCCCTTTGGAGAGTAGGCAAGACGAACCAACTATGTCACCCAGCACCCGGCACTGAGCCCGAGGCCAGGGGACTTTGGCAAAGGTTCTGGAGGTGTGGGGACCTGCCGCTGGCAGTGGGGATCTATTCAATCAGGGGCGCCGCCCAGCGCTGTGACAGAGCTCGCGAAGGCCGGGCCCTGGAAGGCCATGGCTGGATGACAGTGTGAGAGCAGAGTAGGTACAGGTGGGAGGTGACGGGCAGACTCTCTGGGTGACAGTCCTTCGCCCTAATGCACGCGACGGATCAGGCTGGCTGAAGTCTGGGGTGCGGAGCGCCTCGGGCTCTCCTCTTGACCACGCGTGTCCTTTCTTACCAGATGACCTCTGGGGCAAAGGACCTGGTGAGCTCCAAGATGAGTAAGACCAAGGACACCATCTCCTCCGGGATGGCCAGCGTGGTGGACACAGCTAAAGGTGTGATGCACGGAGGCCTGGGCATGACCCGGTCTGCCCTCTCAGGTGCCAAGGAGACTGTGGCCAGTGGCGTCACAGGGGCAGTGGGTGTGGCTAAGGGCACGGTCCAGACCGGCCTGGACACTTCGAAGACCGTCCTGACGGGCACCAAGGACACCGTGTGCAGTGGGGTGACTGGAGCCATGAATGTGGCCAAAGGGGCCGTCCAGACCGGCCTGGACACTTCAAAGACCGTCCTGACGGGCACCAAGGACACCCTATCTACTGGGCTCACAGGTGCACTGGGCATGGCCAAGGGCACGGTCCAGACCGGCCTGGACACCACCAAGAATATTGTCACAGGCACCAAAGACACCGTGTCTGCTGGGGTGACAGGGGCAGTGAACATGGCCAAGGGCACCGTCCAGACCGGCCTGGAAACCACCAAGAATATTGTCACAGGCACCAAAGACACCGTGTCCGCTGGGGTGACAGGGGCAGTGACCATGGCCAAGGGCACCATCCAGACCGGCCTGGACACTTCAAAGACCGTCCTGACGGGCACCAAGGACACCCTATCTACTGGGCTCACAGGTGCACTGGGCATGGCCAAGGGCACCGTCCAGACTGGCCTGGACACTTCGAAGACCGTCCTGACAGGCACCAAGGACACCGTGTGCAGTGGGGTGACTGGAGCCATGAATGTGGCCAAAGGGGCTGTCCAGACCGGCCTGGACACTTCAAAGACCGTCCTCACGGGCACCAAGGACACCCTATCTACTGGGCTCACAGGTGCACTGGGCATGGCCAAGGGCACCGTCCAGACCGGCCTGGACACTTCAAAGACTGTCCTGACGGGCACCAAGGACACCCTATCTACTGGGCTCACAGGTGCACTGGGCATGGCCAAGGGCACGGTCCAGACCGGCCTGGACACCACCAAGAATATTGTCACAGGCACCAAAGACACCGTGTCCGCTGGGGTGACAGGGGCAGTGACCATGGCCAAGGGCACCGTCCAGACCGGCCTGGACACCACCAAGAATATTGTCACAGGCACCAAAGACACCGTGTCCGCTGGGGTGACAGGGGCAGTGACCATGGCCAAGGGCACCATCCAGACCGGCCTGGACACTTCAAAGACCGTCCTGACGGGCACCAAGGACACCCTATCTACTGGGCTCACAGGTGCACTGGGCATGGCCAAGAGCACCGTCCAGACCGGCCTGGACACTTCAAAGACCATCCTGACGGGTACCAAGGACACTGTGTCCACGGGGCTCTCAGGGGCAGTGAACATGGCCAAGGGCACCGTCCAGACTGGCCTGGACACCACCAAGGCTGTCCTGACAGGCACCAAGGACACCGTGTGCAGTGGGGTGACTGGAGCCATGAATGTGGCCAAAGGGGCTGTCCAGACCGGCCTGGACACTTCAAAGACCGTCCTGACGGGCACCAAGGACACCCTATCTACTGGGCTCACAGGCGCACTGGGCATGGCCAAGGGCACGGTCCAGACCGGCCTGGAAACCACCAAGAATATTGTCACAGGCACCAAAGACACCGTGTCCGCTGGGGTGACAGGGGCAGTGACCATGGCCAAGGGCACCGTCCAGACCGGCCTGGACACTTCAAAGACCGTCCTGACGGGCACCAAGGACACCGTGTGCAGTGGGGTGACTGGAGCCATGAATGTGGCCAAAGGGGCCGTCCAGACCGGCCTGGACACTTCAAAGACCGTCCTGACGGGCACCAAGGACACCCTATCTACTGGGGTCACAGGTGCACTGGGCATGGCCAAGGGCACGGTCCAGACCGGCCTGGACACCACCAAGAATATTGTCACAGGCACCAAAGACACCGTGTCTGCTGGGGTGACAGGGGCAGTGAAGGTGGCCAAGGGCACCGTCCAGACCGGCCTGGACACTTCAAAGACCGTCCTGACGGGCACCAAGGACACCCTATCTACTGGGCTCACAGGTGCACTGGGCATGGCCAAGGGCACCGTCCAGACCGGCCTGGACACCACCAAGAATATTGTCACAGGCACCAAAGACACTGTGTCCGCTGGGGTGACAGGGGCAGTGACCATGGCCAAGGGCACCGTCCAGACCGGCCTGGACACTTCAAAGACCGTCCTGACGGGCACCAAGGACACCCTATCTACTGGGCTCACCGGTGCACTGGGCATGGCCAAGGGCACGGTCCAGACCGGCCTGGACACCACCAAGAATATTGTCACAGGCACCAAAGACACCGTGTCCGCTGGGGTGACAGGGGCAGTGACCATGGCCAAGGGCACCATCCAGACCGGCCTGGACACTTCAAAGACCGTCCTGACGGGCACCAAGGACACCCTATCTACTGGGCTCACAGGTGCACTGGGCATGGCCAAGGGCACCGTCCAGACTGGCCTGGACACTTCGAAGACCGTCCTGACAGGCACCAAGGACACCGTGTGCAGTGGGGTGACTGGAGCCATGAATGTGGCCAAAGGGGCTGTCCAGACCGGCCTGGACACTTCAAAGACCGTCCTCACGGGCACCAAGGACACCCTATCTACTGGGCTCACAGGTGCACTGGGCATGGCCAAGGGCACCGTCCAGACCGGCCTGGACACTTCAAAGACTGTCCTGACGGGCACCAAGGACACCCTATCTACTGGGCTCACAGGTGCACTGGGCATGGCCAAGGGCACGGTCCAGACCGGCCTGGACACCACCAAGAATATTGTCACAGGCACCAAAGACACCGTGTCCGCTGGGGTGACAGGGGCAGTGACCATGGCCAAGGGCACCGTCCAGACCGGCCTGGACACCACCAAGAATATTGTCACAGGCACCAAAGACACCGTGTCCGCTGGGGTGACAGGGGCAGTGACCATGGCCAAGGGCACCATCCAGACCGGCCTGGACACTTCAAAGACCGTCCTGACGGGCACCAAGGACACCCTATCTACTGGGCTCACAGGTGCACTGGGCATGGCCAAGAGCACCGTCCAGACCGGCCTGGACACTTCAAAGACCATCCTGACGGGTACCAAGGACACTGTGTCCACGGGGCTCTCAGGGGCAGTGAACATGGCCAAGGGCACCGTCCAGACTGGCCTGGACACCACCAAGGCTGTCCTGACAGGCACCAAGGACACCGTGTGCAGTGGGGTGACTGGAGCCATGAATGTGGCCAAAGGGGCTGTCCAGACCGGCCTGGACACTTCAAAGACCGTCCTGACGGGCACCAAGGACACCCTATCTACTGGGCTCACAGGCGCACTGGGCATGGCCAAGGGCACGGTCCAGACCGGCCTGGAAACCACCAAGAATATTGTCACAGGCACCAAAGACACCGTGTCCGCTGGGGTGACAGGGGCAGTGACCATGGCCAAGGGCACCGTCCAGACCGGCCTGGACACTTCAAAGACCGTCCTGACGGGCACCAAGGACACCGTGTGCAGTGGGGTGACTGGAGCCATGAATGTGGCCAAAGGGGCCGTCCAGACCGGCCTGGACACTTCAAAGACCGTCCTGACGGGCACCAAGGACACCCTATCTACTGGGGTCACAGGTGCACTGGGCATGGCCAAGGGCACGGTCCAGACCGGCCTGGACACCACCAAGAATATTGTCACAGGCACCAAAGACACCGTGTCTGCTGGGGTGACAGGGGCAGTGAAGGTGGCCAAGGGCACCGTCCAGACCGGCCTGGACACTTCAAAGACCGTCCTGACGGGCACCAAGGACACCCTATCTACTGGGCTCACAGGTGCACTGGGCATGGCCAAGGGCACCGTCCAGACCGGCCTGGACACCACCAAGAATATTGTCACAGGCACCAAAGACACTGTGTCCGCTGGGGTGACAGGGGCAGTGACCATGGCCAAGGGCACCGTCCAGACCGGCCTGGACACTTCAAAGACCGTCCTGACGGGCACCAAGGACACCCTATCTACTGGGCTCACCGGTGCACTGGGCATGGCCAAGGGCACGGTCCAGACCGGCCTGGACACCACCAAGAATATTGTCACAGGCACCAAGGACACCGTGTGCAGTGGGGTGACTGGAGCCATGAATGTGGCCAAAGGGGCTGTCCAGACCGGCCTGGACACTTCAAAGACCGTCCTGACGGGCACCAAGGACACCCTATCTACTGGGCTCACAGGTGCACTGGGCATGGCCAAGGGCACGGTCCAGACCGGCCTGGACACCACCAAGAATATTGTCACAGGCACCAAAGACACCGTGTCCGCTGGGGTGACAGGGGCAGTGAACATGGCCAAGGGCACCGTCCAGACCAGCCTGGACACTTCAAAGACCATCCTGACGGGCACCAAGGACACCCTATCTACTGGGCTCACAGGTGCACTGGGCATGGCCAAGGGCACGGTCCAGACCGGCCTGGACACCACCAAGAATATTGTCACAGGCACCAAAGACACCGTGTCCGCTGGGGTGACAGGGGCAGTGACCATGGCCAAGGGCACCGTCCAGACCGGCCTGGACACTTCAAAGACCATCCTGACGGGCACCAAGGACACCCTATCTACTGGGCTCACAGGTGCACTGGGCATGGCTAAGGGCACCGTCCAGACCGGCCTGGACACCACCAAGAATATTGTCACTGGCACCAAAGACACTGTGTCCGCTGGGGTGACAGGGGCAGTGACCATGGCCAAGGGCACCGTCCAGACCGGCCTGGACACTTCAAAGACCGTCCTGACGGGCACCAAGGACACCGTGTGCAGTGGGGTGACTGGAGCCATGAATGTGGCCAAAGGGGCTGTCCAGACCGGCCTGGACACTTCAAAGACCGTCCTGACGGGCACCAAGGACACCCTATGTACTGGGCTCACAGGCGCACTGGGCATGGCCAAGGGCACCGTCCAGACCGGCCTGGACACTTCAAAGACCGTCCTGACGGGCACCAAAGACACCCTATCTACTGGGCTCACAGGCGCACTGGGCATGGCCAAGGGCACCGTCCAGACCGGCCTGGACACTTCAAAGACCGTCCTGACGGGCACCAAAGACACCCTATCTACTGGGCTCACAGGCGCACTGGGCATGGCCAAGGGCACCGTCCAGACTGGCCTGGACACTTCAAAGACCGTCCTGACGGGCACCAAGGACACCGTGTGCAGTGGGGTGACTGGAGCCATGAATGTGGCCAAAGGGGCTGTCCAGACCGGCCTGGACACTTCAAAGACCGTCCTGACGGGCACCAAGGACACCCTATCTACTGGGCTCACAGGCGCCCTGGGCATGGCCAAGGGCACGGTCCAGACCGGCCTGGACATCACCAAGAATATTGTCACAGGCACCAAAGACACCGTGTCCGCTGGGGTGACAGGGGCAGGGAACGTGGCCAAGGGGGCAGTGCAGACTGGTCTCGGCACCATCCAGAACTGGTTACCTGGCACCCGGGACCCTGTGTGGGGCGGACTCACCAGTTCCAGTGCCCCCCGCAAAGGAGGGGAAGCTCTGTCCCCCGGAGTATCCAGCGCCCCGGACACACTTGGTGCAGGCCTGGACCTTGTCCGGGAAGCCACCGCTGAAGCAACACGTCCCCAGGGGGCCACCCTGGGCAGGGAGGATGCGGGGCACGTGGCCACCGCGCGCGGCCATGAAGGACCCACGAGCTTCGCGACACTCCGGGACGAGCTGAAGGAGCTGGGGGATGTCTTCCAGCCCCTGGATGCCGAGGAGCAAGGTAAGAACGGCATGGCCGGCCCACCTCCCACGGGGCTGGACTTCTGTAAAACCCAAGCCCGGGGCCTCTCGGATCCAGTGATCCCCTCTTCCCTGCAGCCCAGCTTGCCGCCTCCGAGCCTGAGCCAAGGGTGCTCACGGCCGACCAGCGCAGCTACTTTGTGCGTCTGGGCGACCTGGCCCCCGGCTTCCGCCAGCGGGCGTTTGAGCACGCCCTGAGCCACCTGCAACACGGCCAGTTCCAGGCCAGGGCCGCGCTGGCCCAGCTGGAGGACGCCTTCAAGCTGGTAAGAGCCTTCCCCTCCCCACGCTCCCCCATCCACGTGTGGTGACCCGACGGGCATCTACTGAGCCCCACGGAGGCTTCTCCACGGCGGACAGCTAACGTGTCGGCTCCTGCTCTGCGCCAGAAGCCCCCTGTGGCCAGTGCAGACGGCGAGGGTCCCCCAGCTCTGAGGGCCTCCCGGTCTCCAAGCTCACGGCTCTTAGATGTTTAGGTACACATGCAGTGAAGAACTCAGCAACGCTGCCTAAATCCAGATCCCACACAACGGTGATTTCAGTCGGCGCCCCACGGTCTCTGGTGGGCCACAGCGCGAAGACCGCCGGTCCGATCCAGCGGGATCTCCACGGGAGTGAACAGGCCCCTGGGACACTGGGCCGTGTCTGGGGACATCTGTGGCTGTCACAACTGCAGGAAATGGTGCTCCTGGCCTTGAGTGGGTGGGGTCAGGGACGCTGCTCAGCCCCCCACCCCCACCCCCAGTGCCCAGGACACCAATAGTACAGCACACAGAATGATCCAGAACCAGTGCCAGCGTTAGCAGTGCCGCGGAGGGGAAAGCCAGGGTTAATTATGGGGGAAAAATAACGAGTAAAGCCGTGCTCACCCCAGACACCAGAATGCATCTCCAAGCGGTTAGACGGCACCACCCAGGGTGACCTCAAGGTCTGTAAGTCACTGCCCTGTGTGTGCAGCCTCCCATGACCTCAGCAGGTGAGAGGTGGTCAACAGAATGTAAAGGCTCCTGGGGGCCAGTGGAACCCCTTAACCTAGGAAGTGTCCCCTGGGGGGGTGATTCTGTTCCCAGGGACACTTGGCAATCTGTGGGGATGTCTGTGGTTGTCACAACCGGGGGGGGGGGGGGGACTCCTGGCATGGAGGAGGTGGGGACCAGGGATGCCCCCCGGCAACCCCCCCAGCACCCAGGACTGAGGAGTGGCCTGACCCCACCTAGGTTTTTCTGGGGGGTCCCTAGCTGCTGATGGGAGAACGGGCTGGACCCGGGAGATTCCTGCAAAACTCCCGGCACGTGATGGACGGTGGGGCCTCTGGGGTGGCTTCCGTGGTAGCAAGAGGCACCCGGTTCAGAATGCGCCTCCGAAGCAGGGGTGTGGGACACGAGAGAGGGGGACTCTGTAAGGCACCTCAGAGACCTTTTGATTCGTTTCTCATTAAAGGATTTTATTTTTTTGTGGCTTTTCCACCATGCCCGGGAAAGGTCTAGACGTGAGGCTCCAGGGCCAGACCCAAACGTCCCCAGGGGACCAGCTGTAATTTCTCCGCTGGCGTCTTTCTTTCTTTCTTTCTAGATTCAGAAGGCCGAGCGGGCTCCGGAGGGCCAGTCACCTCCAGACCAGGGTCCGAGCAGCAGAGCGGAGGAAGGCGCTACCCAAGAGGTGCGTAAGCAAACGCTGAGGCTCCCGCTCTTCTCCCTCCGCCCCCGCTTACCTCGCTCCCCACTCCCGCAGGTGCCGGACTCCGGGGCCCTGTCCAGGGCCTGCAGCCTCATCCAGCAGCTCCACGTGGCCTACAGCTCCCTGGCCTCCGGCCTCCAGGGCCTCCCCGAGGAGCTGCAGCAGCGTGTCGGGCGGGCGCGGCGCAGCCTGTGCGAGCTCTACGGCCTGGTCTCCTCGGCCAGCTCGGTCCAGCGGCTGCCGGCAGAGCGCCTGGCCCGGAGCCACGAGGGCGTGGGCCGGGCCTGGCAAGAGCTGGAGCAGGTGCTGGACAGCGTGCAGCACGGCCCGCCGCTCTGCTGGCTGGTGGGGCCCTTCGCCCTGCCGCCCGGCGGGCAGCAGGTGTAGGCCGCTCCCGGCCCACGGGGGCCCTCTGCGGGGCCTCCTCCCCGGCCCCAAACCGGCTCCCCCTCCCCGAAGGTCTGGACCCTGCGCTGCCTCGCCCCAGCGGGGGCCCCAAGGACCGTGAGCTCAGCAGCACCACGCACCCGGCTCTAGGCCGGCCCGCACCGTCCACCCCTTCTCCTCCGGGTCTGGGGGCCCAGGGTTGCTAAGACCGCTGACGGAGGGTGTTTGCCTGAGGATCTCAAGCAAGCACTCCCATTGAGAAAGAGAAACGGACACGTGCCTAAGTCTAGAAGGTTCCGTCCAGTTCCCTTGCTCCTTCCTCCTGGGCTCCCGGCTCTATCCTCGCTCTAGAAGCATACGCCCTCAGCAAACCATGTTCCGTTGCAGCCGAATGTACCAGAAGGCCACTGTCACCCCGAGGCAGGCTCCTACCACCTCTGCCAACGCTCGGTGTGGCCAGGGGGCTTTGTGAGGGTCAAGCTGCGGCAGCCAGCAGACATGGCCACGCCCCGGGGCCGGCTGGAGGACTGGACGGGGGCGGATATAAAACCAGCCGCTTCCCACCTGGGCCTACCCGGAGCTGATGCTCTGTGGCCCTCCAAGCACCTGGGCTGAGGCCTCTGAGGAAGGACCAGCAGAGCTTCCCCGCAGGGGACGGGGCCCTGGGACGGTGGGGGCGGGTATGTGACCGCAGGTGCTCAGCACGTTCAGGTAGGTCCCACACTTGGTCGAGGCTGGAGAACAGCCGTGACGCAGCACCCCGTCCTTCTGGGCCACACTTCCCCAAATGCCCAGGGCAGCCACGCCAGGGTGGCACGTGGGGCTACAGGACGCCAGGCGCGCTCTCCCTGGGCCTCACCTGTCCTCCGGCCGGGGGGGACCCTTGCCAAGGAAGACCCCGCCTCCCAGAACCCGCATCCCACCCTCGACCCCCCGGTCAGGCCCCAGGACCATAGCCCCTTCTCACACACGATGCGGTGCTCTGAGCCCAGGACGCGACACCAGCCTTCCCCCAGAGGGTCGCCAGGCTCCTGGGCGCCGGCCATGTGAGACACGGGGAACGGGTCAGGAAGCCCCTCGGGCCCGTCCTTCCTTGGTGTCCCTCACGCACTGTCATCGCAGGAAGAGATGCTGGACACAGTCATTCACACAAGCTGAGCGCAGTAGCTGGAGCTCCAGTCCAGCCAAACCAAATGAGGGGCGCCAGGCTCAGGACGTCCCAGCCTGACCACGGCCTCGGTGGGAACGGAGGCTCCTGGCCAGGGCAGGGTAAGTCACACGCAGTGGACGCCACTGTTTAGCCAGCAACTGCCCAGTGCGGGTGTCTGTCTGAATCCGCGTGATGGCCCCGTGAGCCTGGGATCCTTACACAGGTGAGGAATGAGAAGCCCGGGGTGGGAGTGCCACTCATCCAAGGTCACAGAGCAAGTCCTGCCCCCAGTGCTCACACCCTTGGAACATCAAGGACACTGGCCAGCCCACAGCGGCCCCCAAGCCTGAATGGCTCGCATGCCCCGAGCTACTGCTTCTGGGGACCCTGAATCTTGCCTCGGGGGTCCCAGAGCCACCTGCAGCCTGGCTGGGAACAGAGAAGCACGGTCTCCACCCCGCGGGCCCAGGCCCGCCCACTGGGTCCCTGCTCCCGCCTGGGTGCTGGGCGGCCGCACGCAGGAGGGTCAGACCACAGCCTCCACTCGAACCCCTATGACTTCTCTAAAGGCCCACCTCCCCACCCCCACTCTCCCTCACCGTCAGCCCTGCAGGGCCAGGCCAGGCCAGGCAGGGGCACCTTCGCAACCAAGTTCACGTTCGCTGTGAATGCTACGGCTTAAATCCTTCGTCCCTGGACGGGTCCTGGACAACTGCCCCAGCAACACTAGACAACCAAGTCAATAAAAGTGACTTTCATTAAAAAAACCCTTTATAGTCATTTCATGTTGGTTGGAAATCACAGAAGTTAGGCAGAAAAACAACCCAGGGGACAGATACAAAGGGACAGCACAGCGCTTCCCCGACAGGTCTCTGCTCCTTGGGTGGTGGGCGGGGGCCGGGGCAGGCCTGGGGCATCTACGTGCGACGGGTGGGCCTGGCCGCCGGGGCTCAGCTGTCCTCCTCGTCCAGGGACTCTGAGGCTATCCGCACCCTCGAGCGCTCCTGCCGCTCCTTTCCGGGCACGTCCAGCTCGGGGGCCTCCTGCGCACTGCTGGTGGGGACACAGCACGGGTGCGGGTGAGCACGTGGCCCTCCACCGCCAGCAGAGACCCAGCGCCCAGGGAGCGCGGCCGTGTCCGGAGCGCCCTCCGCCGCCCCAGCCGGGCCGCAGGGCGGACCCAGGGTCCTCACCACGGCGGCGTCCGCACCCAGGAGCCCACGCGCCCGTTCCCGGAGCGACGGGAGGAAGCCACCCTCCCGGGGGGCCGGGCCCAGAGCAGCTCCCTGGATGGGGGACCCACGGGTCAGCGGCAGGGGTGGCGGGTGCGAGCAGCCCGCGCGGTGGGCGCCTTCTCAGGAAGCTGCCCCCGTGGCCGCGGCCCCCGGCGATACTTACTCGTTGTGTAAGGGCTCTTCAGAGGAGCCGCACCCCAGCCCCTCCTCGGAATTCTGTCCTTCCTCCTGCTCCTTGTCCCCTGCGCTCTCCCCTTTCTGGGACGTGGCCTCGCCATTCACCGGGGCTGAGAGATCTGGGTGGGAGAAGGGCTCGTGACCCCGTGGCCCTGCCCGCCGGGAGCAAGCGAGAGAGCTGGTTTGGGGACAGGAGCCCTAAAGGAGCCTCCACCCACCTCGAGGGCCCCGGCGCAGGGCACCCACCACATGCCCCCGGCCCACACTTCCCAGACCCATCGGGACTGCTCGTCCGTCAGGCTGGGGCACGTGCCGGGTTCTGCAGCCGGCTCTGGGCCCCGGCACATACAAGCCTGAGACAGGGAGCGACTGGTAAATGAGCGGGGAAACACGTGTGCAGAGTCTGGGGACAGAAATAAGGAGACGCCCCCTGCGGGCCGGCCCTGGGGCTGCGGAGGCTTCAGGTCTGAAGAAGGAGCACCTCCGCAGCCCCCATCAGCACCACGTAACCCTAGCGGGAAGGACAGCGCGACAGCCCCTTTGTCGCTGAGGGACCCAGCACCACTGTCCCTTCGGGAAACACCTTCTTTCTCCTCTCAGCCCGCCCCTGGCCCTCCCAGGTCCAGCCAGCCTGTCCCGCGACGCTCCCACACGCGGCCCCCACGCACGCACGGCTTCCCGTGCTGTCTGGCTCTGAGGGTCTACGAGGGCTCCCGCCCTGCTCCTCACCAGCGCTCAGCTCGTCCTCCGCCCTCTCCGTGGGGGCCTCCTCTCCGGCCAGCGCCTCCTCTGCCTTCTCCACCTCGGCCCTCTCCTTCTCCGTCCCAGTTCTGGTCGCCTTCTGGATGGCCTCGATCTTTGGTCCCAGGACCCGAGACTTGAGCCGGGTGTAGACCTCTGCGGCCTTCTCCATCACCTCCTTGTTGGCCTTGTAACGGCGGATCTGACCCACAAGAGGCCCGCTCAGGAGACGCAGCGGGTCTCGCCCCCCGCCAGAGCCCCGCCTCCAAGGCCGCCACCTCCCAGGCCGTGCCCCTCAGGACCCCTACCCCCGCCCGCCACCAGGCCCTTCCGCTGCTAGGATCCCACCGCACCTTCTTCAGTGTGGCCACCACATCTGTGTTCTTCTGGAGGATCTGTGAGGTCACCTGCAGGGTCCCCAGCTCCTCCAGCGCATTCAGACACCTCTTCACATCCTGCAGGGTGGGGAGAGGAGGAGGGGCGGCACCTAGCTGAGGGGACCCTAGGGAGTGCCCTGGGGGGCAGGCGGAGTGACAGGGACCCCCAGGGGTGGTGGTTGAGAACCAGAACCTGGAGGACCGCTCGGTGCCACCTGTGGGGACACCAAGCAGCACACCCCGGGTGGCGCCCCCTGCTGGAGGACGCCAGGTGAACCGAGACCCAGGGTTTGCCTCAGTTTCCCAGAACTTCTCAGGGGCTCCACACACGAGGGGCTGGGGGACTGCCTGGCCTGGAGGAACCTCCGCACCCCGAGGAGGGTCTCACCGGATTGTCGACTTTCAGGGCGAACTTGATCTCGCTGTGCAGCTTCTGCAACTTTTCCTCCACGGAAGGTTCTGCGGCCAGGAGAGAACGCAGCACCTGCACGTGACTGCAGCCGCAGAAACCACCCTGGCCCGGTCCCGCCACCCGACCAGCTTCCTCGACCCGTGCACGTGCATGGGAGCAGAGGACCTGCCCTGGTGGCCCGCCCTCCTCACCTTTCTTCTTCTCCACCTTCCGGTCGGGCGGGAACCCTTCTGACCGCTTCCGGGTCCGCTCCACCTTGGGGGGCCTGTGGAGTCACACCCCTTAGCCCTACCCTCGCCTGCCGCGTAGCCCCCCCTGCCCTGCCATGGCCTTCCTGCCCCCGGGGGCCTCTGTGTGCGTGGTCGGGGAGGAGGAGGGATCAGGGCCCACTGGGACCTGGTCTAGGCAGCCGCCAAACTCCCATCGGGAAGGTTCATTCCCTGATGCTGGATTCCCGGTTAGCAAGCGGGCAGGGGGATGGGCTGTATCCCCCAGGCTTGGATTTCCAGTCTGAGGACCACTGGTCTGGGGGACAGGGTCCCCCCCTCAGCACTGCTGACAAGGGGCGGGTCGCTCTCTGAGGAACATCCGGGCCCTGTGGGGGGCTGGGCAACAAGCTGGCCCCACCCCCTCAATGCCAGGAACACCCCCAGCGTGACAACCAGATAGGTGGGGTGGTGTCCACTGGGGGCAGAACCTCAGTCTGGAGCAGTGGTTCCTACTGACGGGGCCCCACTTGGTTTGGATCTATCTCCAAGACTGATTTCGGAAGTCGGGTCCCTCCTGTACGGGGTGAGGGGGGACGGATCCCCAGGAGGCCGGGAGCCGCAGGGACCAGAACGGGGCAGGTGGGCCCCCAGGTAGCCGCGGGAGGAGAGGCAAAGCGGGTCCGACCTGGCTCGGGGCCTCTCCTCGGGGCGCCCTCTCTTCTCCTTCTGGCTGGGTCTCCTCGAGGGCTCTGTGCTTTGTGACTGTCTGGCCGCCTTCTTTGCCTGCAGCGTCCAGAGAGGGTCAGGGCTGTGGCGGGCAGCGGGCGCTCCCTTTAGAGGTTCAGCCTGCCACCGCCTGCCACCACTGCACTGTCGGGAACTGGCGGACGGGGCAGGACGGGAAGAACGACCCCTTGGTCCAGCACGTGCCCCAGGTGACAGCGTCTCAGGCCCTACAAGGACCACTCACTCAACGGGAGGAGCGGCCCCACAATCTGCACTTCCTGCGGCAGGGATCTTGGGCCCTTTTTTGTGACCGAGGGAAAACAGGGAGAGAGTAAGGTCGTCCTCTGTCCCGTGGGGCTCGGTCTAGAAGGTGACAGGCCTGGAAGTGAGGCTCAGATCCAGGCAGATTGCGAGTGCCAGGAAAGCGGGGTGTTGACGAGCCTGCAGGGCTGCCCTGGGCCTGCGGGTCACCCCTCATGCTCACAGAGGCCTATCTGCTCCCCACTCGTCCCAGAGTCCTGCCCCCCGCAGCACCCAGAGGGCACCTGTGAACACAGGAGTCAAGTCTGCCCTCCTCGGCCCACAGCCCTTCAGGGCTCCCACCTCCCTGGGGGAAAAGCCCAAGTCCTCCCTGAGACCCCAAGGCCCGGGACGACCTGCCCCATCCCCTCTCCTCTTTCTCCCCCCTCCACCTCTCCGTTCTACCCACATGGGCCCCCTGGTTGTTGCTCCAACACACCAGGCCTGGTCCTGCCCCAGGGCCTTTGCACAGACTGTGCTCTCAGCCCAGCGTGCTGTTTCCCCAGATACTCTCCCAGACCACCTCTCACTCCATTCAGATCCTTACTTCACGGCACACGGCATCTTCTCAGCTAAAGCCTTTAGGGTTTACCCCACCTAAAACTGAAAAGCCCACCCGACAGCTCATGCCCCTTGACCTGCCTTCTTGTCTTTCGCACCCAACGTGCTAGAACGCACCTCACGTCGTCCCCCGTCTGGCCCCCTCACGCGAACCCCGGCTCCTCCACGGCGCAGGTCTGTGTGTCTCGTTCACCGCTTCACCCCCACCCCCACCCCCACCGGCGCCGACCCGGCGGGCGGCGGGAAGGGACCCGCCGGGCCCGCGCTCCCGGTTAGCGGGTAGCGCCGCATCCGCGCCAGCAGGACGCACCTCTCGCTGCGGCTCGGCCTCGGGCCCCGAGTCGGACGAGGACTGCGGCCCCCGCCCCCGGCCCTTGCGGCCGCGCTTCCTCACGGGCTCGTCCTCGTCGCCCGGCTCGTCCCCGCTGCTGCCCCCGCTGCCCCCGGCGGGGGCCTCCCCGCGCTCGCGCTCCCGCCGCCGCTCCTTCTCCTCCTTCTCCTGCTCGCGGAGCCGCCGCAGCTCCTCCTCCTGCTCTCGGCGCCGCCTGGCCTCCAGCTCCCGCCTTCGCTCCTCGTCCCGGCGCTTCCACTCGCTGATGCGGTCCACCTCGTCGCTGTCGCTGCGGAGGCGCGCCCGTTAGAGGGCCCGGGGGCGCGCCGCCCGCCCGCCAGCCCGCCCGCCCGCCGCCCTGGCCTGCCGCCCACCTGTCGCTGCTCGAGCTGCTCGGGGGCCGCTCTGGCTTCGGCTTCCGGCCGCGGGGCTTCGGGGGCGGCTTCTCAGCTGCAGGGAAGGGGGGGGGGCGGTCGGCGAGGGATCTCTCCCCCAGGACGGCGCGGGGGGTGGGGGTGGGGGAGGGGGCGCCCCGGCCCGCGCCCTACCTGGCTTCCGGCCCCGAGGAGGCTTCTTTACCGACACGTCCGAGTCGGAGGAGGAGGAGGAAGAGGAGGAGGCAGAGGACGGCGCGGACCTGGCCACGGCCACAGGCTCGCCCTTGGCCCCGTCGGATTCCGCTTTGGAGTCGGAGTCGGAGGCCGAGGGCGCCTTCTGAGAGAGGCGGGGGGTGCAGAGGTGAGGACACAGGCCACGGGCAGCCCCCTCCCCGCAAACAACCGCCTCTTCCTTGGGCTCGGCGTGGGGGGGTCCCGGGCCTCATCCCCTCGGGGAAGCGGGGGGAGGCAGAGGAGAGCCGCCGCGCTTTCCGGGGCTAGAGCTCTTGGTTGGTTTTTTAATTTTATTTCAGATAGAGCAGGCGCGTGAGCAGGGGAGAGGGGCAGGGGAAGGCAGAGCATCTCGGGCAGGCTCCCCACACAGTGCAGAGCCTGATGCGGGGCTCGATCCCTCGACCCTGGATCACGACCGGAGCCGAAACCAAGAGTTGGACGTTGGACCGACTGAGACCCACCCCCCCACGCGCCCCTACAGCCCTTCCCAGTGCAGAATAGGGGCGGGAGGCCCAGTGAGAGGAGGGCCCTCCTCCTGTCTCCGCCCCCATCCTGCTCCCCACTCCCATGCACACAGGTGGCACGCTCATACACACCCAAGCACCTAACGCGCACACTCGAACACACGCACACCATCCGCGGGATGCGGACACACAACACGCGTGCATTCCCCTCCACACACACCCACTCTCCCTGCCTCACACGGGGCCCCTAAGGACACCCCTCTCCCTTCTGAGGCCAGCGTTCCAGCACCCCAGTTTCTGCACCGGCCTCTGTGTTCCTCTCAGGAGTGGTGGCAGCCGGGCGGCCTCCGGCCCACAGACGGGCCCTGCACACTCCACCCTCGGAAACCACACACCAAAGCCGTCGGTGGAGGCAGAGGCAGACGGTGGTGATCCCTGGTGGCCTGGGCCCTACCCTCCTCCAGAAATGACAGACTCTACCCACGGGCAGTGGCTGGTGACCACACAGAGCCTCTCGGGGGTTCCCGCAGGCAGGCAGGTGGGAACAAGACACGAAAAAACCCCTCTACCTTTTTCTTCCGTCCCGCAGGGGGGCCCCGCCGAGGCGCCCGCACCACAGCTTTCTTCTCGGGGGTGAAGTCCTGGGCGGAGAGAGAGAAGGCGCTGAGTGTGGGCCCCACGGACTGGCCCCGGCTCGGCCCCCGTGCGTGCGTGCGCCCGCCTGCCCGCCCCCGGAGGCAGCCACCTGCTCACCTGGTCACTGGTCTTCTCTGACTCAGAAGAGCTTTCTGAGTTCTCTTCCTCGGATGGGGACACGCTGGCTTGATCCAGGTCGCTGGAGGCCTTTCGAGCTCGTTTTGAGACCGACATCTAGAAAGAGCGCAGCCCGAGCACAGGAGCGATCAGAAATTTCGCCTGTGTGCTCGGCACAGCCGTCTCCCGCCTGGCCGCTCACACCCTGGAGAAGAGCTGAGGTTCTGGAATCCTTGGGAGGTGGCAGGGACCCCTTGCAGGATCTGACTAAAAACCAGGGATCCTGGGGTGCCTGGGGGGCTCAGTCAAGCATGAGACTCTTTTTTTTTTTTTTAATGGTTATTTTTGAGAGACAAAGAGAGACAGCATGAGCGGGAGAGGGGCAGAGAGAGAGAGAGAGAGAGAGAGAGAGAGAGACCCAGAATATGAAGCAGGCTCCAGGCTCTGAGCTGTCAGCACAGAGCCCGATGCAGGGCTCGGACCCACCAACCACGAGATCATGACCTGAGCCGAAGTCGGACGCTTAACCGACTGTGCCACCCAGGCGCCCCTAGCATGAGACTCTTGAATTCGGCACAGGTCACGATCTCATGGTTCATGGGTCTGAGCCTCACATCGGGCTTTGTGCTGACAGCGCGGAGCCCGCTGGAGATTTCCTCTCCCTCTCTGTCCCTCCCCCACTCACATGCGCACGCTTGCTCACTCTCTCTCTCAAAAAAAAATAAAACAAAACAGGGATCTTGAACCTTAAGTACACTGTGCACAGTGACAGAGGCCAGACACAGAAGGACACGTCCTGTGTGACCCCACTCACAGGGGGTCCCTAGAGGAGTCCTGTCCATAGAGTCAGAGAGTGGATGGTGGGAGCCGGGGGTGGGGAGTCAGTGCTTCACGGGGATAGAGTCTCAGTTTGGGGAGATGGAAAGTTCTGGAAAACGTGGGGGGATTTGCAAAACTGTGTGAGTGTGCTTAATGTCCCTGAGCTGTACATTTTATTTTTTTTTAAGTTTACTTATTTATTTTGAGAGACAGAAACAGCACGAGTAGGGGAGGGGCAGAGAGAGTGGGAGAGAGAATCCCAAGCAGGCTCCGTGCCACCAGTGCAGAGCCCGACATGGGCCTCAAACCCACAAAACTGCGAGATCATGACCTGAGCCAAAACCAAGAGTCGGACGCTTAACCGACTGAGCCACCCGGGCGCCCCAGAGCTGTGCATTTTAGAATGGCTGATTTTTGGGGCGCCTGGGTGGCGCAGTCGGTTAAGCGTCCGACTTCAGCCAGGTCACGATCTCGCGGTCCGTGAGTTCGAGCCCCGCGTCGGGCTCTGGGCTGACGGCTCGGAGCCTGGAGCCTGTTTCCGATTCTGTGTCTCCCTCTCTCTCTGCCCCTCCCCCGTTCATGCTCTGTCTCTCTCTGTTCCAAAAAAAAAATAAATAAACGTTGAAAAAAAAAAAAATTTAGAATGGCTGATTTTTTAATGTGAACCTTACCTCAATAAAAGGATAAAAAAAAATCGGGGCGCCTGGGTGGCTCCATCAGTTAAGTGTCTGATTTCGGCTGTCATGATCTCACAGTTCACGAGTTCGAGCCCCACACTGGGCTCTATGCTAACAGCTCAGAGCCTGGAGCTGCTTCAGATTCTGTGTCTCTCTCTCTCTTTCTCTCTCTCTGTCCCTCCTCTGCTTGTGCTCTCCCTCTCTCTCAAAAATAAATAAACATTTAAAAGAAAAAAATAAATTAAAGATAAATAAACACATGCACACACACACACATACACACAAACAACCTGAATTCAGTTTCAGGGGTCCACGCATTCTCTGACATCCACCCAAAGAAGCCAACATAAGAATCTTTAAGATTCTTTAAGCTTTAGAAGTAGATCTCAGCCAGGGAAAACCCAGGCCTCCCCAGCCAGCCAGTGCTGAGTTCAATGGCGCTTTGCCTCTGTTTTGTCACATCGGAGATGCAGTGGTTCTCCTAACCACTGTCACCGGAGCATCTCCCCCGCTCCGTGCCCTGTCCAGGGCATGGTGGGCTGGACTGTGTCCCCCTAAAATTCACCTGTTGAAGCCCTGACCCTCAGGACCTTAGAACGGGACTGTGTTCGGAGACCGGGTCTTTAAGGATATAATTAAGTTAAAATGATGTCACTGGAGTGGCCCTAATCCAGTGGGACCTGTGTCGTTATAAGAAGAGATCAGGACATGGCCACAGAGGGACGACCACGTGAGGACACGGGATGGGGGCACGGCATGTGCACGCCAGGGAGAGGCCTCAGAAGGAACCAGGCCTGCCAACACCTTGATCTCAGACTTGCTGCCTCCAGGAATACTGACTGGTGTGCAAGCCGTCTAGTGCACGGGACTCTGTGAGGCCAGCCGGCACACATGTACACTCAGTGACCCACTGGGGAGAGATAAGGCCCCCTACTGTCGCACAACATGTTCCAGCCAGGAGAGGCAAACGGAAACATTCCGTGCAAATCTGAGAGAAGGGTTACTCGCGTATGGGGGACCAGGACGGGACAGAGGGAGGACAGAGAAACGGAGGGAGGACGGAGGGATGGAGGGAGGACAGAGGGAGGACAGAGGGATGGAGGGAGGATAGAGGGACGGAGGGACGGAGGGGGGACAGAGGGATGGAGGAAGGACAGGCGGGGGGACAGAGGGGCGGGAGAGATGGTAAGCACAAAGCTCCACAGGGGAAGGCAGCGTGGCTAGTGAGTGGTCAGGGGAGGGACGGGGACTGTCGGGGCCGGACCTGCAGGGCTGTGTGGTCAGGTGTGGAGTCTGGCCCCCCTTCGTGGGCGGCCGAGCTGAAGCCCGGGGCACTTGGTACTCCCTCTCGGGACACAGACGACCTGCAGCCTAGGGGCGCTGTATGCTCTCCCTTCTCAACGCAGGCGCTCAGGGGATCCAGTCGCCAGGCAGTTCTAGGAGAAGCGTTTCAAGCCGGCCGTGGCCTCCTTCCCCAGACCAAAGGGCATCACAAAGACTAGGGTGACCCAGGACCCTTCCCCCTGACGCCAGGGTGCAAGGGGAAGCAATGGCGAGGGGCCCCGAGCTGCGAGATCCTGGAGCCCCAGAGAGCACAGAGACCCCGGCTGGGCGGGCAGGGCCGGGACCCCGTCCCCAAGAGCTGGCGTCGGGATCTGCCTCACGAAGGAGGCCGTCCGTGGAACCACTCAGAGGACAGATGAGAAGACCAGCCAACAAGTTGTTGGCTGAAGAGAGAATGTATAAAGCCGGCCCCGCGGGAAAACCACAGCCCCTCACAGATCAGATTTGAAAGGGCAGCTGCGGGTGGGCTAGGGGATGGGGCTCCCGGGGAAAAGCGCTTTTAAATGTTCCCCGGTGCGGTTAAACGGGGTTGTAATAAAAACTTGTATCTGTTTAATGCAAAAGTGACCCAAAAAATCTAAGTAGTGACTTACAAACAGGGGTTTAGGGGCACCTGGGCGGCTCAATCAGTTGAGCATCTGACTTGGCTCAGGTCATGGTCTCAAGGTTCATGAGTTCGAGCCCCACGTCGGGCTCTGTGTTGTCAGCACAGAGCCTGCTTCCGACCCTCTGTCCTCCTTTCTCTCTGCTCCCTCCCACGCACTCACACACACACTCCCTCTCTCTCTCTCTCTCTCTCTCTCAAAATAAACTTTAAAAAATTCTTAATAAAAAAAACACAAAAAAACAAATAGGGGTTTATCTCTCAGGGGTGGCACGGGGCAGGGTTGTTTTCTACGCATTTCTATTTAGTGTCTCCAACAGCCGTAAACAGAAATAATGGGGAATTTGACAAAACAATGCCAAGCGCACCATAAAAACTTGGAGCTAAATGCCCAACGAATTTTTTTTTCCTTTTTCTTTTACGCATTCGCTTTTGAAACAGCGAGAGAGGGCAAGCGAGCAGGGGAGCAACAGACAGACCCCACGCTAGGAGCGCAGAGAAATCGTGGCCTGAGCCAAAATCAAGAGCCAGACACTTAACCGACCGAGCCACCCAGGTGCCCCCCTGAACGCCCGACGGTCTTACTAACGTACCGGTGAGAAATCACAGACTGCTTCTCGACCACTGAGGACCTCGTCGTAAAACAGTACTTAATGACCAAGAAATGCTCAGCAAACAGACACCGTGTGGACGGCTGCCGATTCTGTGCTTCACACCCCCACCCGCACCCCCGCGCCCCCGCCCGCATCCACACCCCCACCCGCGCTCACACCTGCACCCCGTGTGAGGCACACTCGGGATCGCAGACAAACCCGCCAGGGCGTTTCCAGTCCCCGGCACAGCAGCCCGCGCACCTAACACGGATATTTTCTACCGGCTTCTCCGCACCTTTCGCGTCTCATACCTGACGACAAGCACGGCTTATCGTGAGGATTGGAGCCAAAAGAAACGTTATTTTTATCAGTAATGGTAGGAAAGCCTGTGCAAGACAGTGGCGCTAGGTCCCCGCCTTTTCATCCCGCACCCAGATGCTCAGAGGCAGTCAAAAGGCAGAGAAGAGAAAGGGCAAGAGACTGTCTCTGGAACCGAGAACTCACGTCCTCACGGAAACCTGCACACGCACGTGCACGGCAGTGTGTTCACAGCGGACCACAGTGGACACAACCCAGATGTCTATCAACTGGTAAATACGTGTCCACCGCACACGCGCACGTCCCTCGGCCGCGAGCAGGAGCGAGGCGCCCACCCCCGCCGCCCCGCGGACCGACCCCGAACACACGACGCTCAGGGAGGGAACCGGACACAAGAGGCCACGTGGGGTGTGGGTCTGCGTGTGTGAAACGTCCAGAACGGGCTCATCCACGGACAGGAAGAGGGCTCGTGGGGGCTGGCGGATGACTGCTAAGGCGGACAGGGTTTCTTTCGGAGTGACGGAATGTTCTGGAACTCGCCGGTGGTGGCGGCTGCACAGCTCTGTGAATGTACTAAGAACCAGTGAACTGTGTATTTTGAAAGGGTGAATTTCGCGCTATGTGAGTGGTATCTCAATTTTCAAAAAGCATGTTAAACACCCAGAAAAATTATCTGCATATTCAGGTTACGGGCATAATTTCAGCTAGGAGGCTCCTGGGAGGGAAAAGCCAAGAGCGAGCACGTGCATTCTACTTCTGCTGGGATCTGTTCAGTCTGGCTGGTGTTGAGTAAAAGGTCGGGTTAATAATACAGGAAGGCATTTCAGCTCACACTACAGACCCGGGCTAGGCACACCCCCTCCTCGAGATGACAATCTATGAAGCGGAAACGGTAATATCTACCGAGGAACGTTATAAAGAGTAATGAAATGACATACGTAAAAAAATGATAACAAACAAAAATAAATGAAACAAATCATGATGGAACCGTGCGTTGAAAACAAGAAAGGCAGCGGGGGGAGCCCAGGCTGCTGGGGGCGGGGGGCAGAGAGAGGCTGGGCTGCCACCTCCCCCCCGCCCCCCCACCAGGCCAAGGGCTCCCGCCCCACCCCTACCTTCAGGGCTGCGGCCTTCCGTTTCAGGCCACTGTTGTCGCTGCTTTTGTCCGAGTCGGAGTCGCTCTCCATCCTGTCGCTGGCCGCTGTGGCGGTCACAGCTGTGACGGCCATGACCCCCCGGACCTCGTCGTCCTCGCTCCCGCCCGCCGGGTCGGCTTCGGGGGCCTCGCTGTCAGAGGAACTCACCGGCTGGGGGGGCGAGACAGTGGGGGGGGGGGGGCACAGACCAGTCACCAGCAGGCTTGGGCGGATTCCCCAGCCGGGACAGTGACCCCGAGGACAGATCCCACGGCGGGGTCGCAAATGTCAGGGTCTGGCCCCCTGGCTTTCCAAACGGGGCGGCCCGGAAAGACTAAAGAATTGAGGCCCAAAGGCAAGATGGGCACATGCGGTGTGTGCCAGGGTCCAAGGTCAAACCTCAGGCCGGTCTGTGACTTAGCCTCTCGGGACCTCAGTTTCCACATCTGAGGGAGACGGGTGGCACGACTTTGGCCTCTCGGGGCTGTGGCAAGGATGAGGCCGGAGTGGCACACGGCATTCTTAGGGCAGTGCCCAGGCTGGCAAGCGGTCCCCCAAAGTTCGCCAGTTCACTGTCGGTACGCCCATCGCGACGAAGACAGGACCTCCAGGCCGAAACTTCCAGGCTCTGCTATTTCTGCTTCACCCAAAGTGCCCGCTCGGTCAAGAACAGCCACAGAAACACTTCCGCCGCGCTCGGCACGTGCCGGGCTCCTTTACACGCTCGGGGGCGTTCGCGCAGCGGCGGGTGCCAGGCACGGGGCTGGGCGGGCAGGCAGCGAGCACACACAGATGTGAAGGCAGCGCGGCCCCTGCCCCCGGGGAGCTTACCATCTAGCGGGAGAGGCCAAGAGCAGCCATTTCGGCAGAACAACGTCTCGCTGCGGGGACGGGGAGAGGGGAAAATACTGGTACGTGGGTGCCGAGGAATCAGGGAGAGGTGGGTGTAAGGTGGCAGGAATGTTCTGAAGTGCGTTTTGGGGAGGAATCCTCGGAGGGCGGGACGTTTCAGCTGATGAGTCATCTCAAGCATGCAAAGGGACAGGAACAGCACGAGGGGAGGGACGGTGCCCCTGAGAACCGGGCGGGCGAGGTCGGTGTGGCCGGGGCAACGGTGAGCGAAGAATGTGGCGGAAGAAAGGCTGGAGGGCTGGGCCAGGGCTGATGCAGGGTTATGGGGGATGTAGGGGACCCAGCAGTCGCACAAGGACGGTCAGGCCACAGGGCTCTCTCGGGCCTGTTTCTGACCCCGTTCTGGATATCTCGTTTGTAGGAGGAACACAGATGAGTCCTGGTCAAACTCATCCACTGAGTGCCACAGAACATCCACTGCCTGAGGCCTCGTGCTGGGGCGGGGGCGAGACGGTGTGAGACAGGGTCCCTGCCCTCGGGGAGCTCACAGTCCCCGACGGGGACTAATGCGGAGAAAGACAAGGAAACACAGAGAGACAACACGGCCTGAGAGGGGGTGCCGCTCCGTTCCTGGAGCACCCAGCAGAGTCCGAGGGTAACATCTGACCCCGTTATTTCACGGTACTTCTTTACCGAGTAATTAATTTCTTTTAAGACCGAGACTGTGACTTTTTAGAGCTACGGTCTGCAAAAACACCAAATTTCCACCTACTAATAAATAGACAAAGTGCAGAGCAGCTATAGGACAGAATACTATTCAGCCACGAAAAGGACTGAAACTGATATGCGCTACAGGGTGGATGAACCCCCGGAACACGCGCAGTGAAAGACGCCAGAAGCATTCCACTTCTATGAAATCTGGAGTATGCAAATTCATAGGAACAGAAAGTTGATTAGGAGTTCTCAGGGGCGGGATGATGTTCTCAGGAGATGCTCAGTTAGTTGAGCATCCGACTCTTGACTCCAGCTCAGGTCGCGATCCCAGGTTTGTGGGATCGAGTCCCACTTTGGACTCTGCACACGAGGCATGGAACCTGCTTGGGATTCTCTCCCCTCCTCCCCTAATCGAGCTCTCTCTCTTTCTTTAAAAAAAAAAAGGAGTTCTCGGGGGCTACAGGAAGGGGAGAATTGGGGGTGACAGCGAACAGGAAGGGGGGGTTTCCTTGTGGGGTGATGGAGTGTTCTCGATTAGAGAGCAGTGGCGATTGCACGACACTACAAATGTATAAAACCCACTGTAGGACACGTTGAAAATAGTTAAAACAGCGGATTTCCCAAATTCATTAAAAAAAACTTACAACAAGAGAAAGGCACACTCCCTCGGTGGAACCACAGCCGGGGATCGATGGATCGGGCCGGGGCCGCCCGCCGGCCGAGATACAAGCAGGGAGGACGGAAAGGGGTCCGAGTCCGCGAGGAGCCTCGGGGGCCGCGCCGACTGGACACAGGAGGCCAGACCAGGACCAGGGAGCAAGGAGGCAGGAGCACGGGCGGCCGGGGGGCCGGGAGGGAAGGGAACCGGGGTCAGCGCTGGACACAGGACCAGACAAGCGCTTGGTAGGACATCAGCACAGAAGGGCTCAGAAGAGGGGAAACGTGGCTGCCGGAGAGGAGACAGGAGGACCCCCGGCCCAACCGATCCCCCGTTCCCTGATCTCTTGCAGGAAGCCCCCCAGGCCTTCCCTGACTGAGGGGTCCTGAGCCCACCCTGGCCTTCACACAGCCGGGTTAACAGGCGAGGAGAGTAAGGGCCAGGTGTTGACAGGACCTCGTGCTCAGCACGCAGCTCCTTCTGTCTCCCCTGAGACACCGTAACAGGGCCCACACTGGATATGCTTGACGAGAGTAAAAGACGTGACGCTAGGTAGGGCAGGCCCCAAACCTAAAACGAGGGGGCAGACGTTACCCCGAGCTTGCTCTGGGTGTGTGTGTGTGCGTGTGCGCGCGTCCTGGGTATGAGCCGTCACCCTCATTTTGCAGACGAGCAAAGGGTGACACGACAGCTCAAGACCACGGCGAGTGTGTGACAGAGGCGAGATGCCGGCCGGGCCTGGCTTGGCCTCTAAGCCGGGGCCACCGGACGCAGCGACTGCTCACGGAAACCCCTCGTTGCTCCTGACCAGCCGGGGTCCGACCTGTGCCTCTCACGTCCAGCCAGGTGGCCGGGCTGGGTGGGCCTGTCCCACAACTGGGCAAGTGGACGCTCCAGAAGGTAAGTGGCCGGCCCTGCGCTGTGCCTGTAGATAAGGCCGGGAACGCTGGATCTCGGGGCGGGGGTCAGCCCATGGGGTCTCACTGCCTGCCAGCAAAGCCTTGGGGAAACGGGACCCCCACGGAGAAGCACGAGGCACAGGGAGGAGCCAGGAAACACGGCCAAGAGCCAGCCAACCTGCAGCCATCGCGAGCCCAAAGGTCTGGTGAGCGAGGCGAACCTCAGTTTCTCTCACGGCCCTCACGCGTCAGGAGGGCGATGGGGGGGATGGAAAGGGAAGGTCATATCCGGCCCGGCCTCGCTCCCGACCCCGCCATCACCTGCTCAGCACCGCGTCACTGCGCTAGGTGCCTGATGTGCGTCTGCTCACGGGGTTCCCCCCACAGCCCTGTGGCACTGTGACACTACCATGACCCTCTGCCTTAGAAGAGGACACAGAGGTTCAGGGAGGTGATGTGGATTCCCAAGGCACACGGTAAACTGGTGGTAGACCCAGAACTTGAGCCCAGCAGGATGCTTCGCCTCAGACCCGCTGTGCAGAGGTGATTCTCTGGGCCCTCCTCCAGGGCCCCCCCGCCCCCCCGTGCCCGATGAAACTCAGCCCGAGACACAGGAGGCCCGGGCTTTGGCCCCAGCTCACTCTAACTAGGCTGAGAACCCTAGACAGGTCTCTTTCCCTCTTCCCCTATCGAGGGACGAGGATGCATTTCTAGAAAACGCTCCGTCAATGGTTCTCAACCAGGAACGACGTCTGTCTCCTGGAAGACATTTGGCAATGTCTGGGGACATCTAGGGCTGCCGAGACTGGGGGTGCTCCTGGCATCGAGTGGGGGGTGGTGCTCAGGGACGCTGCTCAAAACCCCACAGTGCCCAGCCCCCCCCCCCCCCCCCCCGCCATGAGAATGATCCAGGCACGAATGTTGAAAAACCCTGGTTTAGGTCTAAGATGTCTCAGATTCTAGCTGGGTCGCTCTGGGCCTCAGTTTGCTCATCAATAAAACGGAAAAGATGCCACCTGCCCAGGCCATCCTCAGCACTGGATTAAGACCATGAAGTTGGAACCACGCTCAGATGCCATTTCCACCTCCCGGCTTGGCAAGGGGGTGAGGGAACAGGGCTAGTGGTCACCTCTTAGTGAGAGAGCCAGCTGAGTTAAGGCTGTCGAAAAGAACGAGGCTGTTCTCTGCACAGAGACCAACAGTCAAGATAAATTTTGGGGGAAGCCTGGTTGGCTCAGAAGAACATGTAACTCTTGACCTTGCGGTTGTGAGTTTGAGCCCCACGACAGGTGCAGTGATTATTAAAGATAAATAAACGAACATTAAAAAAGGATGTATTTTGGAGAACAAGAAGCAAAGTTAAGAATTCCAGGCTTTCGGGGCGCGTGCGTGGGTGCCTCAATCAGTTAAGCGTGCGACTTGGGCCCAGGTCACGATCTCACGGTTTGGGAGTTCGGTCCCACATCGGGCTCTGTGCTGTTAGTGTAGGGCCCACTTTGGATCCTCTGTCTCCCTCTCTCTCTGCCCCTCCCTCCCCACATGTGCACACTAGCACTCTCTCCCTCTAAAATAAACATTAAAAAAAAAAAAAAAAAAAGAATTCTAGACTTTAGAACGGAAAAGCTGTGTTCACGGCTTGACGTGAACACGGAACTTGGGAGAATGTATCAGGAATGAGGAGCTGTGGCTGTCTTGACCGGACGTCGCGGCACCGTGACCGGGAGGGAGGGCTGACTTCCCACTCTCCATAGACACGCTCTCTCGTACACCCCCTTTTCCATTTGGTACCCTGAGCCTGCCTTTCCACTGAAGATGTAGACATACAAGAGAAACGTCAACAGCGAACAGAGAGAACGCTCAGGTACCCGCACAACGCTGCTTCCGAAAGCCCGCCTATGGCCTGGCTCTGCCGGAGACATCCAGGCTGGTGCTTGGGAAGAAACACCTCAGGGGTCCCGGGCCTGAGCCCTTCACGCCGACCCCAAAACCTCCGCAGGCGGGGCCCAGGAATCCGCATCTTAAACAGACGTTCAGTTTGGAGCCACGGGCTCGGTGGGAAACCAAACAGCAAGACGAGCTCTCGCTCTTACAGCCACTTCTACCCCGGGGAGTCTGTGTGGGGCCAGTTCAACGTCAAGGTTGCACCACGGTTGAGTTTCTTTCCTCGAGGGCAGGCATCCACACAGCACTTACCAAGCTGCTGGTGTGCAATAAATATTAAACGGTGCGATGATTCACCAGCAGGCGAGAAGCTTACCGCGTAACCAAACAGAACTTGAGCCGGGGCCAGAAAAGGATCGCGCAGAACCCAAATGCCTTCAAGACCTTCTGACCCACTGCCCCATGATGGGGAGCGGGGAGTGGGGGCCGCGGGAAACCGGGAGAGACAACGGGCAGCAAAGCGGGGGACCTCCTTCTCCTAGACCCACCCCAGGAGGCAAAAGGAAACCACCACCAGCGTCTACTAAATTCTGGACCGTGAGCTCCCGGCTCAGGGGGAGCCCGAGCCGCAGGACAGCACAGGCTGGAGACCCCAAGTTCTCACGCAGGACTAGACGCTGCAGACATCCTGGGTCCGTCGCTCACTCGAACCAGACCCTCTGTGACTCCTGCGTCCCTCCCCACGGACCAGGCCGCAGGGCCTTTCCTTCCCGAGCTGGCCGCTCTGTCCCCGGCAGGCAGTTAGCTCCGCCTCCGGCCAACCTCAAGCCCACCCCTCCTGAGGCCAGACTGCTCTGCCTCCTGCAGAAAACCCCAAACTCGGTGGCTAAAAGCAGAGCAGAGAACCGCAGCCCAGCCTCCCCTCATCTGCACCTCACCCCCAAACGCCCAGAGCGAGGTAGCTCTCTGCGTCCTTCTGCAGCCTTCCAAGGCTTTCCATGAATTTCACTTCAACGTCCCCCCCCCCCCCCAAACAAAAGGCTTTTTCAGAGCTGTAATAACACTATTATAAACCCAAGCTAATTCCAGAGCAGTGGGTTTCACCTGGGGTGATCCCGCACCCCTCCACCCCACCCGGGGGGCACCCGCCAACGTCTGGAGAGGCGTTCGGTGGTCGCGACTGGGGAGGGGAGGTGATGCTAGTACGGAGTGGGTGGGGCCGGGGACGCGACGCAACTCCCACGAGGCCCAGGAAGACCCCGACGGAGACAGAGAATGATGGGCCGGAGGTGAACAGTGTCAAGGGGGAATGAGCCCTTCCTCCTCGCCTACGGAGCAAGCTCAGACCACCTCCGGTGCCCGGCATGTGTAAGAGCCCCGCATGACGTGGGCTCGGCAGTCACCACGCCAGCCACTCTCCACCCCCAGGTACTCACCAGAGGGGCGCTGTAGCTGGCGTGGGGATTGTTCTGGATCTCCCACAGTCCTTCATTGAAGCCTTTCCTCTTGTTGGGTTTCCCGTACTTATCTTTACATTTGTCGTAAGGGAACAGGTCCTTGGGGCCCAGGAAGGCTCTGGAGAAGGGAGGCACGGGGCCAGTCCCGGGTGAGTCAGGCCACCCGGGAGGCACCAGGGGGGACGGTCAAGCCCCACCTGGGGACACTTACGTTTCGTGTGTACCAAAGAAGAAGATGGGGTACTTGTTGGGTGGGGGCTTCACGGCACCGTCGGCGATGTCATCGATCTGCAGGGAGACGCTGGTCAGGGGGTGGCTGTGGGGGGCAGCGTCACCCCCTGAGCCAGGAAACGGCCAAGACATCAGCCAAGTTACTTGGGGAAAGCATATGCTGGGAGAAAGGGAGCCTTCAGCTGAGGGAGACAGGGCTCGTTCCGGTTAGGCATCTGCGTTCCTCTGCGTGACCCCCCCTCCTCCATACACACCTGTCCCCTCCCCC
This sequence comes from Lynx canadensis, assembly GCF_007474595.2. Taxonomy (NCBI): domain Eukaryota; kingdom Metazoa; phylum Chordata; class Mammalia; order Carnivora; family Felidae; genus Lynx; species Lynx canadensis. Next base: position 3,096,508 of record NC_044304.2, on the reverse strand, counting down.
CAGAGTGTTCTGCCTCCAAGGCAGGTGCTTCACCTGAGCAGAGCCAAATACGGGGCCCTGAGTAGCCAGGAGGTGGGGCCAAGCTCAGCTTCTGCGAACTCCCAGGACCCTCCCTCGGGACCCCCTCCCGCACAGAGGCGATCGGGGGTCTCTCTCCCAGAGGCTGCAGCTGGCAGCTCCCAGGATGCAGAGGGTGGGGGGTGGGCTGCAGGAGACAGGCCCTGAGCATCCAGGAAGTCCCACCCTCTCCCTACAGGCCCATGGGCCCCGGCAGCTGTCAGTCACCTCCCCACAGGAGGCTAGCAGCCCCTTCACTTCCAATCAGGTGCTTGGAAATGTTCCGGGCTTGGAGAGCCGGCAGGAGTGGGGGGGGGGGTTGGCGGGGGGGGGGGGGGGGAGGAGAGGGAGAAGCTGGTACTCTGGAAAGAAGGGAAGTGCCCGTAAAGTTTCAAGGCTCCCGTGTCCCCCAGGAAAACAAGCCCAAGCAAATCAGGTTAAAGTGAGTTTTCTGGTCCCCGACAATTCCTTCCCATCCTCTTCTACGTCTGGGGGCTGCTGGAACCTTCCCTGCCCCCCCCCACACACACACCCCAGGTTCCTTGCCCGGTTCTCTGGGCTACTTTTCAAAGTCCTTGGTGGCTGGGCCTCAGGCCCCCACGGCCAGCATCCCCGGCACAGGCGCTTCCTCAAACTTCATCACCCCGAGGACCAGCCTGCCACGCCTTCCAGGCCCGGCTTCCAGGTCACCCAGGACCCGCCTCTGAGCCTGAGGCTCAGACGTGCCAGCAGCAGCACCAGCCCCTGGCCCCTGCCCGACCTCCTGTGGCAGCCTCTCCCCACCCAGACCCCCAGCGCCGCGAGACGCCCGCTGCGCCTCACTTCTACCCAGAGGGAGCGCGGCTGAGATCTCCAGCCACCGGGCAGCTCCTGGGCTCCTCCCGTTCCAGCCCCCTGCTGCCGCCGCTGCTCCCACCCCCCAAACTCCGCCAGTCCGGTCACGCGTTCCCCACCAACCTAGGTTCGGGGGCGACTTTACCCCTAGGACCCGGGGAGGACAACCCCCAGGTCCTCGTCCACACTGGCCTGCCCTACACAGTGCCTGGGACTCCACTCTCTGGGACTCCCAGACTCAGGATGGCCTTCAGACCTGCACCCGGCGGACCATCCGCGTCCCCCGGATCTCAAGCTTTCCTAAAGGGGATCCCCAAAGTCCCCTTGGCTCAACCCCTTCCCTCAGATGCTCTCTCTCGGGTTTGAAGCTGAAAAGGAGTCTGATTCGCGCATCGGGGGGGGGGGGGGACCACCCCCAGATCTCCCTCCACCCCACACCCCAACCAGAGGATGGCGAGGGGATCCGTACAGAGCACCGGTCCCCAGGGTTCAAGTAAGTCCCATTCCAACCTCTGGGCCGCGATACCCCGCATTCTCAGAAGAGTCCTCTCGGCTTCAGTGACCTTGTGAACACAGCTCCCAGCCCCCTTTCCAGCCTTGACCTCCCTCAGCCCCCCTCAGCCTTGACCCTCAACCCTTCTCCCTCAGGTACCCCACAACCCTAGCCCACCCGCACAAACGGCCTGCGGCCCCACAATGAGACCCTTCAGTCTGAGGCGCCCCCTTCCCATCAGTCTGATTCTGCTCTTTAAACCCCATTTTCCTCCGCTCCCCTCACACCACCTACTCGCTCAAATACTTGAACTTGAACTTGAACTCTGCCCCCTCAGGCCCCAGGTCCCTCAAACCCCACGACCCTTGGAGCGATTTGCTCAAGACTGGGCCCCCCCCCCGCCACAAACCCTCCGTTACGCGGGTCCCTGAGGCCCGAGGGCCCCCAGGACCCCGTTACGCGGGTCCCTCAGGACCGGGGCCCCCAGACCCCCGTTATGCGGGTCCCTCAGGACCGGGGGCCCGAGAACCCTGTTGCTCGGGTCCTTCAGGCCCGAGGGCATCCCCCAGACCCTCGTTCCTCGGGTCCCCGAGGCCCGGGGCCCGCAGACCCCCGTTACGCGGGTCCCTCAGGCCCGGGGCCCCCGGAGCCCCGTTACGCGGGTCCCTCAGGCCCGGGGCCGCAGACCCCCGATGCACGGGTCCCTAAAGCTCAGGGACCTCCAGGCCCCCGGTGCACGGCCCCTCAGGCTCGGGGCCCCTCCTGCCCCACCCCCCCGCCTGGCCCATCTCCCGCGCGGCCTCACCCGGGCCGGCCAGTGCGGGTAGCCCTTCATCTTGGCGAACACCAAGTCCCCGGGCTTGAAGGCATGCGGCATGCTGGCGGCGGGAGGCCCAGGCCGCAGGAAGCGGCGGCGGCGGCGGCGGCGGCGGCAGCGACTACGGCGGCGGCGGCGGCGGCGGCAGCGGCAGCGGGAGGCGAAGCCGGGGGCGGGAGCGGGGCGCCTAGGGGGCGGGGGCGGGCGCCTGGGCAGAGAGCCGGCGCCTGCTTATTGGACTGCGGGCTTCCGGAAGTCCCGCCCTCCGGTCGTCACGGGCGGGAGACGCCGTCGCTCAGAACCACGTGCGGGGATAGAGGAGCATGAGGACCAATGAGAAGAGGGGTTGGAGCAGAGCAAGTTAACGGGATTGGGTAACGGGCAGAGCCAAGAGGCGTGACCCAGAGGCCTAATGGGAGCGGGGCGGAGGTTATGGGAGGTGAAAGGGGAAAGGTGGGAGGAGGGAAACGGGGGCTTTCAGGGAGTGGTGAGGCGGCCAGCCAAGCTTCTTCAGGGCGGGGCTTAGGGCAGAGGGGCGGGCCATAGGCCGCCACGGAAGGAGGGCTTTAAAAGTAGGAGGCAGGCCATTGGGTACCACCGAAAGGAGGCCTAATCAATGCAGGGGGCGGGGCCCTGAAAGCCGCCCGCTCCACGAGCCGGGGCTGAACGGAGGGCCTCAGGCCATTGGCTATCACTCGAAAGGGCCTCAAGGTAAGGAGCAGTCATTGGCTACCACAGGGGGCGGGGCTAAAGCAGCTGTTCGCCATTGGATATGGTGATACGAGAGGTTCAACTCAAAATAGGGACGCGCCGTTGCCCGCCCGAGGGGCGGGGCTTGGGAGGGGCGGGACTTGAGGTGTTCTTTGGAGTAACAGCCACAGAGCGCACTGAGCAGGAACTTCTTCCCTCCCGGGAATGTCTTGAGCCGAGCCACAAGATACCCGTTATGCATATTCATTTTAGAAAGCTGTTGCGCACTGCGTGGCCCAATTCCTTAAACTCTGTGCCTTAGCCTACCGACCTATAAAATGGGACTCATAAGGGTGCCTATCTTAGAGGGGCGTAAAAGTGAAAATTAGGGTGATTTCATCACCCCTAAAGCGCTGTGAAGTGTGCCTGGCAATCAGAAATACTGGGAGTACTAGAAGTTGTTAGCCACTTAATTTCTTTGTAATTAGGACCCTTTGTAGGAACTCAAAAGAGCCAGAGAGCTTAAGAAAATGCTGAGTAGTGGGGGAGGGAACAGGGAGGGTTTTTTGCAGGATGTGGTCTAACTGGAGACTGGCAGGATGAATAGAAATTGGTCAATACGGCTAAGTGGATACTGAGAGGGCGCTTAAGGCAGAGCTGATAGCAAGTGCAAACGCCTAAGCTAAAGATGGTGGAGTGAATGAATGGGACAGGCAGGTAAGGCTCTGGGGGTCTACTGAGGACCTATCGTAGTGCCTTGTGGACATTTGTGAGAAGTTTAGCTTTTACTTTAGCTTCGGGTTCTTAAGTTTTTATTTTTTTAACGTTTTATTTATATTTGAGAGAGAGCACGAGTGGGGAAAGGGGCAGAGAGAGATGGAGACATAATCAGAAGCAGGCTCCATCCAGGCTCCGAGCTGTCAGCACAGAGCCGGACGCGGGGCTTGAACTCACGAACCGTGAGATCATGACCTGAGCTGAAGTCGGACGCTTAACCAGCTGAGCCACCCAGGCACCCCAAGTTTTTATTTATTTATTTTGAGAGAGACAGTGTGAGCAGGGAAGGGGCAGAGAGAGAGAGAGAGAGAGAGAGAGAGAAGGAGAGAGAATCCCACGCAGGCTCCACACTGTCAGCACAGAGCTGGATGCCGACTCCCAGCTAATCATGACCTGAGCAGCAACCAAGAGCCAGACTCCCAACCGACTGAGACACCCAGGCACCCCTACGTTAGCTTCTTGGGAAAACATTGGACAGATTTGATCGCAGGGTACACACATTCTTTAGTCTCAAGATACTTCCTTATACGTGTGAAATAGATCTCAAAAATACTTTTCTTTTAGAGTTAAACAGACTTAACCACATGACCTGCCAGTTCCATCTCTAAGTGTCTACCCAAGAGAAATGAAGATACACTCCACATAAAAACTTGCACGCCAGTAGACGCCACAACATGATTCTCGACGGCCAAAAAGCGCAAACACCCAAGTCTCCATCAACAGGTGAATGGATAAACCAGACGTGCTCTATCCTTGCAACAAAACACTATTCAGTAATGGAAGAAGCATTGACCCACTACAACCTGAATGAGCCTCAAAAACACTATACTCAGTGAAATAAGCCAGACAAAAAGTCACATATTCTCTGATTCCAACGTCATATGCCATTTGATGGAATGTCCAAAAGGGGGGGGGGGGGGGGGCAATTCTTTCAAGACACAAAGCAGTTGCCTTGAGCAAGTGGTAGAAATCCAGAGTGAAAGTTATAATTCCACAAAAAGGGCCATGAGGTTTCTTTTTGGGGTGGTGGATAGGTTCTAAACTTAGATTGTGGTGATGGGTCTTACTACTTTGCAAATATACAGTGAAATTCGTTGAATTGTATCCTTAAAGATAAAATTCAGAATGCCCAGTTAAATCTCAATCGTCGATACACGGCAAATGCTTTTTCACCATAAGTATGTTCTCTTTGTCTCGTGCAATATTTGTGATATCTCTAAACTAGAAAATGATTTGTTACGCATCCTACAATGTGGATGAACCTTGAACACATCATGCTCAATGAAACAAGCCAGACACAAATGACAAATTCTGTAGGATCCCACTCATAGGAGGTCCCCAGAGGAGTCCCATTCTACTACAGAGTAGATGGTGGGAGCCAGGGCTGGGGCAGGGGCTGGAGTAGTCACTGTTTCACGGGGACAGAGTCTCAGTTTGGGGACACGAGAAAGTCTGGAAGACGGATGGTGAGGGTGGTTGCACAACAGTGTGAATGTGCTTGATCTCACTGAGCTGTGCACTTAAAATGGTGAAAATTATAAATTTTATGTTATATATATATTTTTTTACCACAGTAAGAAAAATAATGGTAAATATTATCAAATAAAAGTATCTGACTCCTAGTTCTTTAAAATGGTTAAACTTGGGGCGCCTGGGTGGCGCAGTCGGTTAAGCGTCCGACTTCAGCCAGGTCACGATCTCGCGGTCCGTGAGTTCGAGCCCCGCGTCGGGCTCTGTGCTGACGGCTCAGAGCCTGGAGCCTGTTTCCGATTCTGTGTCTCCCTCTCTCTCTGCCCCTCCCCCGTTCATGCTCTGTCTCTCTCTGTCCCCCAAAAAATAAATAAACGTTGAAAAAAAAATTAAAAAAAAATGGATAAACTTAAAAAAAAAATAGAAAAAAAAAAAAAGGGGCGCCTGGGTGGCACAGTCGGTTAAGCGTCCGACTTCAGCCAGGTCACGATCTCGTGGTCCGTGAGTTCGAGCCCCGCGTCGGGCTCTGTGCTGATGGCTCAGAGCCTGGAGCCTGTTTCCGATTCTGTGTCTCCCTCTCTCTCTGCCCCTCCCCCGTTCATGCTCTGTCTCTCTCTGTCCCCCAAAAAATAAATAAACGTTGAAAAAAAAATTTAAAATGGTTAAACTTGTCGTTTAACGTTACACAGATAACGTTAACGTGTTTTTATCAGAAATTCAGATACGATGGGGTGTCCTGTATTTTGTAACTGCTAAGTCACAAAAGGGACAAATGTGCAAGTCAAACAAGGAATGAGGAAGACGGTGCAGAGGGGCCTGAATTAGGTACCACTGGAAAGACTGAAGCCCAGAGGGGTACGATTTGCCTGACGTCATACCTCAAGTCCAAGGACTCAGATGCCACTTCTGTGGGGCCCTGCCTCCAAAGCCCTCCTGATTCGGTGCCCGCTTTTCCCCCAGACCTTGAACCAGCGCAGAAAACCAGACTTCCTGCCCAGAATTCATTGAGCTACACTGAGCGGCTGGGAAACGATCAGGCTCTGATGAGAGCTGGGGCCGGGGTTCTCCCAGAAGGTGGGGGAGGGCCCCCCAAAGTGGCGGGCAGAGGCAGGAGAGGAAAACGGCCCCTCTAATCAGCAGGTGGCCTGAGCACCTACTGTGTGCTACACACTTGGCCTCCAGTTTACCAGGGGACTGTCATTAGGAAATATTTACCGCACACTTAGCCAAGTACAATAATAAGTCACATTTAGGGGCACCGGGCTGGCTCAGTCGGTGGAGCGTGGGATGCTTGATCTCGGGGTCACGGATTCAAGCTCCACGTTGGGTGTAGAGATTACTTAACAATAAAATCTTGGGGCGCCTGGGTGGCTCAGTCGGTTGAGCATCCGACTTCGACTCAGGTCATGATCTCACGGTTTGTGAGTTCAAGCCCCGCGTTGGGCTCTCTGCTGTCAGCCCAGAGCCTGCTTCAGATCCTCTGTCCCCCCCCCTCTCTCTCTCTGCCCCTCCCCTGCTCGTGCACTTTCTCTCAAAAATAAATAAATATTTAAAAAATAATAAAATCTGTTTTTAAAAAATCGGTAACGTTTATAGAGCAGCCAATATGTTCCAGGCCACATTACTATTATTATCTTTTTTTCAAGTAACCTCTACCCCCAATGTGGGGCTCAAACTCATGACCTTACGTTAGAGAGTCACATGATCCACCAACTGAGCCCGCCAGGTGCCCCCAGGTCACCTTATGTAGGATGTTATTAACATTTCATTTCTAGATCAGTTATTTGTCATCCCTGCTTTCCAGATGGGGAAACTGAGGCAGAAGGGTAACATTGGGGTTTGGACGCCCCCCACCCCCGCCACAGAGTGTTGGATTCCACTTACCTAAGAACATTTCCCTGCCTGAGCTGTAATAGTAACATATTCATCTCTTACAGGGTTTTTGTTTTGTTTTTAAATGTTTACTTATTTATTTTTAAGTTTATTTATTTAATTAAAAATTTTTTTTAACATTTATTTATCTTTTGAGAGACAGAGCATGAGCAGGGGAGGTGCAGAGAGAAGGAGACACAGAATCAGAAGCAGGCTCCAGGCTCTCAGCCATCAGCACGGAGCCCGACGCGGGGCTCGAACTCACGAACCGTGAGATCATGACCGAAGCCAGTCAGCCGCTTAACTGACTGAGCCACGCAGGCACCCTAAATGTTTACTTATTTATTTTGAGAGGAGGCAGAGGGGCAGAGAGACAGGAAGAGAGAATCCCAAGCAGGCTCCGAGCTGTCAGCACAGAGCCCCACGCGGGCCTCGAACTCACAGACCGTGAGAGCATGCCCTGAGCTGAAATCAAATTGGACGTTCAACCAACTGAACCACCCAGGCACCTCATAACTTATTCATCTATTGTAGGCTTGCTCAGTGCCAGGCAAGTTTCAGTCCTCCTAGACCAGCCTCCTGCACTCTCACGTGGGGGTGGGAGGTGGGGGTATGGGGGTGCAGAATCATAGCCCCCTCAAGATCTATGCATCAGAATGTGCATCTAAAGAAGCTCTCCATGGACCTGGAGTGTGCATTACAATTTGAGAAGCACCTCAGTGAAGTGTCATTAGATCTGCTGGTCCTGGGTTCGAATCCTCCCTCTGAAAGCTGTGGTGCTATGGACAAGTGTGTTTGGAACTTTGTAAACTCCTCTATAAATTGGGGAGAAATAGCAGGACTTATTTCTTTGGGTTATATGGCCTCGGGGTTGCTTTTGCTACCTATTTACGTAACAAATTACCGCAAACTTAGTGACTTAAAACAAAGCAAATTTATTGTTACTATTTTGGAGGGAAAAGTCCAAGATGAGTCCCACCGAGATACAATCCTTCTGTTGGCTGAATTGTACTACTTTTGGAGGTTCTGGGGGAGAATCCATCTCCTTGCCTTTCCCAGCTTCTGGAAGCTTCCTGCGTTCCTTGGGTCAGGCCTCCTTCCTCCATCTGAAGACGTTTCTCCAAAGAAAACATACAGACGGCCAACAGGTACGTGAAAAGGTGATCAACTCATCGTTAGGAAAATGCAAATAAAACCAATAACTGTCACCTGACACCTGTTAAAATGGCTACGATTTTTTATTTTTATCTTTTGAGAGAGAGAGAGAGAGCTCAAGCCGGGGAGAGGGGCAGAGGGAATGAGATAATCTTAAGAGGGCTCCATGCCCAGCATGCACAGAGTCCCACATGGGGCTCAGTCCTACAATCCTGTCGCAGCACGATTTACAATAGCCAAGATATGGAAACAACCCAAGTGGCCACAATGGATGAATGGATAAAGAAAACGTGGTATGGATATACAATGGAATATTAGCCCCCCCCCCCCCAAAAAAAAGAACGAAATCTTGCCATTTGGGACAACATAGATGGACAGCAAGGGCATCAAGTGAAATAAGTCAGAGAAAAGCAAATACAGTATGATCTCTCTCGTATGTGGGATCTACACAAACAAAAGTACAAGCGAAAAGAGCCCCACCAAAGTCATAGACAAGGAGAACTGGCTGGTGCTTGCCAAAGGCAGGGGGTTGGGAGAAATGGATGAAAAGGGTCAAAAGATAAAACAAAGCACAAATGGACCATAACTACCATGCCACTATCACTCCTATGAAAAGTCCAGAAGTGGGGTGCCTGGGTGGCTCAGTCGGTTAAGTGTCCAACTTCGGCTCAGGTCATGATCTCGTGGTTCTTGAGTTCGAGTCCCGCGTTGGGCTCAGTGCTGACAGCTCAGAGCCTGGAGCCTGCTCGGGATTCGGTATCTCCCTTTCTCTCTTTGCCTCTCCCCCACTGGGCTCTCCCTCTCAAAAATCAAATAAATGAAAAAAAGTCAACAACAGCCCCTTTCTATCATCTACTGCCCAGACACATTCACATTTCCCTGGTGGTCCGAAAAATGTCCCTTTCTTGCACCCGACCCCCTTAGTTGATGTTGCAAACTGTCCACTTTTTCTCTCCAGCACGTAACATCGTCCCCTCGGCCATAAACTGTATTTATCATGTTGTCTGTCTTCCCTCCCCAACCCCATGGAAAACATCACGAGGTCTGCGAGGTCAAGGATTTCCTTGTTTTCTTCCTTGCTGGTACAGAGCCGACTCCCAAAAAACCAACAAAACGGAGTAGATCATCGTAAAGCGCTCCATTTATTGAATGATTTCTAACTGCATCGTTACCCTTATAATCCTCCTCCGACGTGGACGTGGGTGCTGTTCTTATCCCCAGCGCGTAGGAAACCGAAGTTAAGGAAGGTTGGTTTGGGCTGCACCGGATTCTCCCCCTAAACACTGTGCAGGCCCTCAGGATGACGTCAGAGCTCCGTAACCCAGGCCCCTAGGGGATGCGCCACCGTGGGTCCCCAGGCCCCGGCTCAGGCGCCCCTTCCCACGTCCCCCACCACGTGCGCCTGACCACCGGTGCCGGACGCGGGGCTGGCTCGTTACGGTCCTGCGCGGCCCCCACCCTGCACTGCATGCGGGAGCCAGGGAAGGTTTTCGGTCAGGGGAAAGGTCAGGGCCAGCGCTGTCTCCGTGGGCTCTGCGGGCTTCTCCCGCCCTCCCCGGTCACCCCTCTGGGGAACGAGGTGCAGGGCGCGCGGGCACAGCCACCCGCTGGAAGCGAGCTCGTCGCCCCTGGCAACTGAGGCCCGACTAACCACCGAGACGCGGCCGACGGTGCAGAGCGGCCGCCGTGAGCCAGCGAGGCGCGGAGAGCTAGAGAGGCGCACCGGGCCGATTGTCACGTGGGCGCCCGCGCGAAGGTGGGACTTCCGGCAGCGAGGTGTTTTCTTTCCGGTTGTTGGCTCCTGCCGGCCCCACCCCGACTGGGCCCTGCGCCCCCCCCGCCCCCCCGCGGCCCCCTGCCGCCGGGCCCGCCGCCACCATGAAGAAATTCTTCCAGGAGATCAAGGCTGACATCAAGTTCAAGAGTGCGGGGCCTGGTCAGAAGCTCACGGAGTCCGTGGGGTGCGTGACCGGCGCTGGGGCTTGAGATCCGGGGGGCAGGGGCGGGGAGGGGCGTCCGCGGGTGGGGAGAGACCTCTGGGGGCGGGGCACGGGGGGCGAGGGTGGGAGTAAGGGGGAGGGGTGGCCTCCGGGGGCGGGGCACGGGGGGCGAGGGTGGGAGTAAGGGGGAGGGGTGGCCTCCGGGGGCGGGGCACGGGGGAGAGAGGCCCGAGGGGGGAGGGGCTGGAGGCGGGGGCTAGGGGGGCGGGGTTGCAAGTAGATGGGGGTCAGCGGAGAAACCGTAGGAGAGTAGGCGGGCGGAGAAGGGGCCCCCAAGAGGCGTCATCCAGTTTTGGGGGGGGGGGTCTCTGTGTACAGAGATTGGACACAGAGCCTGGAGAATCAAGTACAGCTGCGGCCGGGGAGAGGGGAGAGGCTTCGCGTCCATGGCCGTAGGGGTCTGGGCCCTGGCTCTGGAGCGCGAGGGAGGACTGGGTCAGAGAGTTTAAGGCCAGGGAGCCTGAGGCGGGGTTGGAAGAGGTCTCAGAGGATCGGGGGAGCGGGGGTTGAATTGGCTGAGGAAGGTCTGGGAGGGAAGAGGAGGGGAGTGGGTGGAGGTGAGCTGGAGGCCATCTGTGACAGGGAGGAGATGGGGGCCTTGTGGGTGACGGTTGAAGCCGAAGGCAGGTCCTGAGAGAGACGTGGGAGGAGAGGGGAGAAGAGGGAGGTCCGACAGGGCGCACATCCAGGCCTCTGTGGCTTGTCCGGGGAGGGCCTGGGGAAGAGAAGGACGCGGGGGCAAGACTGGAGACCCAGTGGGGGAGGTGTGTGACAGTGAGGGCTCTGGTGGGCCCGGGGTGGATTGAGCAAAGGAAGTGCAGAGGGGGTGGGGCCCCTGAGGAATAATGGAAGGGATTGTGAAGAGGTGGGGCCCGGAGTGGTAGCGGGGAGAGGCAGGGAGGCGCCAGGGAGGACAGGGTAGCAGGGGCGGGTGAGGGAGAGTGGGTGCATGACATCAGTGCATCTGTCGCGGGGATGGGGGCTCCCGGGACTGGCCGAAGGAGGCCCACGAGGGCCTGGTTCATGAGTCAAGGAGGGAAGCCCGGTGGACAAGATCAGGTCCTGGGAGCCTGAGCCGGGAGAGGAGGGCAGCCTGGGACAGGGCCAGACAAGGGGGTCCATTCATTTGTTGAACAAGTAGTGGGGGTTGGCGCAGCAGCGGGGACTGAGCGTGACGGGAAAGACGCCGGGGCCGTGTGGGGGATGGCTGCGGGAGATGAGAACCCGGGAGGAGAGAAGAGGGCAGCAGTGCGGAGATCCAGACTTCTGTGACGCGCATGGGGCAAGACGAGGCTCGGGGTGTGTGACAAGCGCTGTCACCATGTGGCTCAGAGAAGGTTCCTGCTGTCTCAGGGCTCATCTTCTAGTGGGGAGAGATGGACAGCTCAACCAGGACACGGGTGGTGACAGAGCAGTCCGTACTCAGGGCCACGAAGAAAAATAAGCAGGGGCAGGAGATAGCAACAGCCGGGGGCCCTTAGGTGGTCTGGGAACACCTCTCCCAGAAGGAGACATTCGAGCTGAGCGCTGGATGAGGTGAGGTGCAGCCAAGTGGAAATTGCCTCCCCCCCCCCCCCCCCGCCACACACACACAGACCCTGAAGCCGCCCCAGCTGCCCCCAGACTTCTTTCCTCACCGCCCCCCCCCCCATCTGCAGACTGAACAGTTCGGCCAGAAAGTGCAAAGGCCCTGTGGTGGGAGCCACTTGGGCCTGTGGGAGCAGCAGTAGGAAACCAGTGTAGATCGGGAGGCGTGAAGGAGGGGAGCGGGCGGGTTGTGAAGGGCCTGCAGGCCCAAGGGGGCTTCAGGATTGTGTTGTGCGCGGGGCGGAAGGGCTTGGTGCAGAGGAGTGACGAGCTCCGGCTTAGGTTTTAGAACGGTCCCCGTGGCTGCCCAGCGGGGCCTCGAAGAGGGTGGGCGAGGCGTCTTGAAAACCGTGTTTTTGTAGAACTAAGTAATCACAGGGGGCTGGGGTGTGGCCACGTGGCGGGAGAGGAAACCCAGCCCCCGCCACGTGGCCTGGCACGTGGCCGGGCACACGGTCGGTGCTCCCTAAGTGAAGCCGTGCCACCTGGCTGTCGTAGGCTGGAAGGAAAGGGATCGAGGAGGGGAGGGACACCTTTGAGTCTCACCGATTCCTGAAGGCGAAAGGTGCCTTCTCATGTGCATCCGTGGCGCCGGTGGGGGCGGGCCTCTGTCACCCCCCCTTCCTCCCCCATTAGCTGCCACGACCCCAAGGCCCAGGCCGCTGCGGGACTCGCCCCTAGGGCTGGAACTGGAGGCGGAACTGCTGTCTCCAGGGGCCTTTCTTTCTGTGTTAGAACCATCTCGTGGCTGCCCGTGGTCCCTGGGAGAGAGGGACGTTTCTGTCCGATGGGGCAGAAGTGGGAGAGGGACAGAGGCTCTTGCGCCTGACCCCGTGTCTCCCCGCCTTCCCTCTGTCACTTCCCAGGGAGAGGGCCCCCAGAGGGAAACCCAACCAGCCCGCGCTCCAGCAGCCCCGCCAGGGACCCACCAACGAGGCCCAGATGGCAGCCGCGGCAGCCCTGGCCCGGCTCGAACAGAAGCAGCCCAGGGCCCGGGGCCCCACGTCGCAGGAGTCCATCCGGAACCAGGGTGAGCTGTGGCCGTCTTCCGGTGCGGCGTGGGGACGTGAAGCAAGGTCTCACGCAGAATCTCACTTGGGAGAGTGGGGGGTGCAGGGTGGAAGGCACCGGGGCGCTGGGGTCTGAGAGGCCGAGGAGGGGAGACGGGAGGGGAGACGGGAGGGGAGACGGGGCCGTCGTCGGGCCATCAGGTGAAACCTAGGGGCGCGGAGAGGTGGCTCAGGCAGGGGGGCCTGACCGGGGAAAGGACTAGAACTTGACCCCCTTGGGGTCTGCGGGGGCAGGGGTGGAGTGTGCCTGGGGCCAGGGCAGGGCCCCCAACTGACCCGTCTCTGCCCTCTCTCCAGTGAGAAAGGAACTTCAGGCCGAAGCCACTGTCAGCGGGAGCCCAGAGGCCCCGGGGACCAACAAGGTAAGCACATCCACGGGGCAGCAGGACACCTGAGGGCCATCCTGGGGCAGGGAGCGGGTTCTCTCCCTCATTGGTCAAATCGGTGAGCCTCGGCAGAAATCGGTGAGCCTCGGGCAGTAAGCACGTGGGTGCCGGGGCAGATAGAGGTCACGTCTGGCCTTGGGCCAAAGGAAGCTTGTGGGGCACGCCAGAACAGTGGAGCCAGGTTGTGGTTGAAGGTGGGGTTGACTGGGACCTTCACACTCAGCTCCTGCCCTCTGCTGCTTGCCCAGGAGGTGGGAGGGCCCTTCAGAGACTGGTGTCATCAGGGAGGCCTTGCTGGGGGAGGTGGGCTTTGAAGGAGAACCTGGCAGAAAGGGTGTTCTGAGCAGCTTGACCTTTGAGGTCACACTGAGGGTTTTTTGTTTTTTGTTTTTAACGTTTCTTTATTTTTGAGAGAGAGAGAGAGAGAGAGAGAGAGAGCGAGCTTGAGCAGGGGAGGAGCAGAGAGAAGCAGAGACAGAATCAGAAGCAGGTTTCAGGCTTTGAGCTGGCAGCACAGGGCCCGATGTGGGGCTCGAACTCACAAATTGTGAAATCGTGACCTGAGCTGGAGCCAGTCGCCCCCGTTGAGTGATATTTTTAAGTATTTTTTTTAATGTTTATTTATCAAAGACAGTTTTTTTAACGTTTATTTATTTTTGAGAGGGAGACAGAGAGAGCGCAGGGGAGGGGCAGAGAGAAAGGGAGACAGAGAATCGGAAGCAGGCTCCAGGCTCCCAGCCGTCAGCACAGAGCCTGACGCGGGGCTCGAACCCACAAGGGTAAGATCGTGACCTGAGCCGAGGTCGGACGCTTAACAGACGGAGCCGCCCCAAGGTCTCACTGAGTTTTTTGTTTTTTTTTTTTTAATTTTTTTTCAACGTTTTTTATTTATTTTTTTTGGGACAGAGAGAGACAGAGCATGAACGGGGGAGGGGCAGAGAGAGAGGGAGACACAGAACCGGAAACAGGCTCCAGGCTCCGAGCCATCAGCCCAGAGCCCGACGCGGGGCTCGAACTCACGGACCGCGAGATCGTGACCTGGCTGAAGTCGGACGCTTAACCGATGGCGCCACCCAGGCGCCCCTAGGTCTCACTGAGTTTTGAGGACCGAAGCGGCCCCAGACGACGCCTAGGAATTGAGGTCCAGAGGGAGGTCTGGACTCATCTGGGCCGCCGTGACTCCCGAGCCCTCCACCAAAGCCCCTTCCTCACGAGGGAAACGGGAACAGCCAGAGCCGTTGACGGGGCGCTTGCTCCGTGTCCGAAGCGGCTTCACGCTTTCTGTCCCTTTCTCGTTGGGGTGCGGCGGCCCTGCGGAGCCATTTACGGGGCAGAAGGGGCCCGGTCACTGGGCCAAGGTGTCCCACGGCTAAAGACGCAAAGGGGGGAAGCGTCGGGACCGGGGCCGTGCGGCTGCCGGGGCCATGCTGCCAGCGGCTCGGGCTGGCCTCTGTCCGCAGTCCGGGGTCAGCCGCCTTCGCCCCGTCCCCCCAGGTGCCTGAGCCCAGAGAGGAGGGCTCGACCCAGCTGGCAGTGCCCGCCGTGTGCTTCACCTGCCCGCTCACGGGGGCCACGCTCAGGAAGGACCAGCGGGATGCGCACATCAAAGAGGCCATTCTCTCGGTGAGTGGCAGCCCCGCGTCCCCCCTCCACCGCCCTCCCACCCAGAGGTCCTGGCGCCAGAGCCGGGAGAGCTGGGTGGCACGGACCCTCGGTATCGTCTGCACCTGCCTGTACCGGGTTTGTTTCCGTCTCTCTTCAAAGGCAGGATTTCCGTGGGGTCCGAAGCTCAGGATACAGACGGGTGGGTAGAGAAAAGCCCCCGCTCGCCCACCCTTCCCGGAGGCGGCCCCTGTAAGGCGTGCAGGCCCCCTTCCAGGGAGAGATCTATCGCAGATACACGCAAACTGCCGAACCCCCGCCTGCCCCGCACCCGGGGCTCGGGTTTCCCGACCCCGTTAGAACAGATCGTCGCAAAGCGGGCGGCCTCGTTTATTGTCTCACAGTCCCTGGGAGTCAGAAGGGTGACGTGGGTCTGGCTGCCCCGACTCAAGGCGGCGGCCGGGCCGACTTCCTTCTGGGCGCTCTAGGGGGGCGCGCGCGTCCGGGCCTTTTCCTGCTTCCAGGCTTGTCTGTGTTCCGTGGCCGTGGCGCCTTGCTCAGGCTGTCCCCTCTCTTGTCTCTTCCCCGTAAAGGGACCTTGAGGTTGCATTTGGCCCTCGGGGATCATCCAGGCTCCTGTCGCTATTTTAAGGCCCACCGATCAGCAGCCTTAATTCCGTGAGCCTCCCTAATGCCTTCGCACCGTGCAGCCGGCCGTTAACGGTTTCGCCCCGTTCACGCCGTCGTCCCTTTCTGGCTTGTTCTGAACCACTTGGGAGAAAGTTGTGCGTTCTTGTTAGCCAGCTTCACCGTATGCCCTGCTCCGTAACTGTCCGACCGGCTCCTTGCCGATGAGCGTGTCAGAAGCTCCCCGTCTTTCCCTAGTGACAGCAGTCACGTGGTGGAAAGCCTTGGCTGTGGCTGCCCCCCGAGCTGTGGGCTCGGTGCGGGCGGGGAAGCGGGACGTGCGTGCGGGGTGTGGACGGCGGTGGCCGAGGAACCCGCGTAGGCGCCGTCCCGACTCACACTGCACCGGCAGCGTCGGGGAAAGCGCCCACGTCACCGGCCCCACACCGTCACTGTGGGCGCACAGACCCTTCGTCTTTTAGCGGAAGCGATAGTGGAGAATGTCTCGGGATGGTTTCCGTGCGCGTTTCCCTCAGCGTGGCCCGGACTGGCCGTATTTTCCTGTGAGAATGCGCCCTTGGCCTGGTTTTGTGTCGTGTAGTTGGACTTCTTCTCGATTTCTAGGCTTTTTTTTTGTTTTTTTTTTTAGTGTTTATTTGTTTGAGAGAGAACGAGCACGAGCGTGCGTGTGCGAGCAGGGGAGCAGCAGAAAGAGAGGGAGGGAGAGAATCCCAAGCAGGCTCCACACTGTCCGCGCAGAGTCCGACTCGGGGGCTCGATCTCACCAACCGTGAGATCACGACCTGAGCCGAAATCGAGTTGGACGCTCAACCGACTGAGCCCCCCAGGCACCCCGATTCACGGGCACCCTTCGCCTTTTAGGGAAGTTGGTCTTTTGCCTATAATACGCAGCGTAAATATTTCCCCTCGGTTTTCACTTTCCGCTTGTGCTCGTGGTCACCTTGCTGTGTAGAAATTTTTGATCTCTGGTTAAATGTGTCAGTCCTGTGACTTCTCGGCTTGGAAAGGCCTTCCCCACTTTGCTAGTGCTTTTCTGTTTTGCTTTTTGTTGTTGTTTTTTTAATTTTTTAAATGTTTATTTATTTTTGATAGAGACAGAGCACGAGCGGGGAAAGGGGCAGAGAGAGACGGAGACAGAATCCGAAGCAGGCTCCATCCAGGCTCCGAGCGGTCAGCACAGAGCCCGACGCGGGGCTCGAACCCACGAACCGTGGGATCATGACCTGAACCGAAGTCGGAGGCTCAACCGACTGAGCTCCCCAGGCGCCCTGCTTTCTGTTGTTTGTTTTAACGTTTGAAACTTTGATCTGACTAGAGGCGCCTTGGGTGGCTCAGTTGGTCGAGGGCCTGACTTCTGGTATCAGTTCAGGTCAGGATCTCGTGGTTTGTGGGTTCGAGACCTGCACTGAGCTCTGCACTAACAGTGTGGAGCCTGCTTGGGATTCTGTCTCTCTGTCTCCCTCCCTCTCTCTGCCCCAGCCCCACTCACACGGGCTCTCTCTCAAAATAAAAATTTGAAACCCCCCCCCCCCCCCAAAAGACTCTGATCTGACTAGAAGCTATTGCCCTGCGGAGTATGAGGCATACGGACCACTCTTTGTTCCCTGACAGCTACCCAGGGTTGCCCCCCGCACGCACGCCCCCTTTTTTACTGAAAACGCCTTTTCGGTCATGGTTGTGGCATATGTCTCTGTCACAAAGTGAATTCCCGTATGGGTTTCCCTGGGGGTTTGTGATGGTCCCGGGGAGGCTGGGCCGGTCACACAAGCCTGGGAACTTCCCCTCCTGCTTTCTCCGTCTTTCTGTGTCCCTGCCCTCTTCCCTCCCACGGGCAGAGTTGTCAGATGGGTGGACCCCCGGGGGCATAAGCTGGGCTGTGACGCCCCTCTTCCCTCGAGGCGAGGGCAGGGCTGAGGCTCGGGATGGGGCCACCGAAGGGCTTTCTCCTCCTTTCTTGGCTGGGAGCGTCCAGTTGAGTTTGCTTCAGTGGAATGTTCCTGGCCTGCTGTCACCTGTTGTCACCTGAGTAGAGAGGCCAGCTGCTGGGGGAGGGAGAGGTGCCTGCGGGCCTCCAACCCCCAGGTGAGCGCTTCTGGTGCGTCCCCTCCCTCCCCCAGCACTTCTCCACCGACCCCGTGGCTGCCTCCATCATGAAGATCCACACGTTCAACAGAGACCGGGACAGGGTGAAGCTGGGTGTGGACACCATCGCCAAGTGAGCAGCCGCAGCCCTCCCAGCTGAGTGTCCCCCGCCCCTGACACCCGGGCCTCCGCCACAGCCTGCCGGGGGTGCCCGGAAGGAGCTGGGCACTGGGGCTGCAGCCAGTCCCCACCCTGCACTCCCCCCCGCCCCCAGGCCCTCTGGGCCTCAGTTGACCTGCCTGTAAAACGAAGGGGTTTACCAAATCAGGAGGTCCCGACCCGCTGCTTTCCTCCAGGATCGTTGTAGGAAGGTGGGAAGGGCGCAGGGGGGCAGGGTCCCACCCCCTCCCCTCGTCTGCTCCAACAGGTCTGGGGGGGGCAGGGAGCGCCAGGAAGTCCATGTCGCTCGTGAGCCCCGGCCCCCCGCCACGGGGCACCCACGGGCTTTAGTGGTCCGTTAGCCTGGCCCTGCCACAGCCCCCTGTGCGTTCGCTGGTGCCCTCGAGGGGAGGCGGGGGGGGGGGGGGGGCCGGCGACGGCCCCCTCTGGGCTCACTGTTCCCACACGGCCGCGGGCCCCCCCAGGTACCTGGACAACATCTGCCTGCACCCCGAGGAAGAGAAGTACAGGAAGATCAAGCTGCAGAACCGCGTGTTTCAGGTGCACACGCGGCCCCGGCGTGGGGGCGGCGGCCAGACCAGGCAGCCGCAGGGGAGCGAGGGCCCCGGGCACACGGGGCACACGGGGCGAGCGTCGCGTCGTGGTGTTTGGCCGCTCTCCCCCTCGCCCCCGGCTGTTCTGACTTGGAGGAGGTCGGCGCTGGCGAGATTTCTCCCGCGAACACAGACTTCTGGTTTCTGTGGAGAAATCTCGGGGTCCCGCCACCCTGGCCCGTGGTACCTGCGCCACTGGCACGGCACCTGCTGTCTGTCTCCCGGCGGCCCCTTCCCACCCCCGGCTTCCCACGCAGCCACCGCCCCCACCCCTGGGCCCCTCCTGTTGTCCTGTGGCTTCTCCTTGGCCTCCTTCCTCACCTGGTCGTGACCTCCTGGGGTCCCGTGCCCTCTGCGAGCAGCTGGGGGGCGCCCTGCTGCCCGTGTTGAGGCGAGCGCGTTCGTGCTCAGCCCTGCGGGCGGCTTCCGCGGCTTCGCCCCGTCAGGGCCTAGCGGCCGCTGCGAGGCCAGGCGGGGTGGCCAGCAGGGCCCTGGTGACCACTGGCTCCACTCCCAGGAGCGAATTAACTGCCTGGAAGGGACCCACGAGTTTTTTGAGGCCGTCGGCTTCCAGAAGGCCCTGCTTCCGGTGCCCGATCAGGGTAAGGCAGGCGGAGCAGGGCGCCAGCTGTGCTGGGAGGAGGGGCGGGAGGGCCCCTCCGGGCGGCAGGGGTGGGGTGGGGGGCTCTCCCTGCCGCAGCAGTGACCCGCGCCTGCCCCAGAGGGCCCCGAGGAGTTCTACGTGCTGAGCGAGGCCGCCCTGGCCCAGCCCCAGAGCCTGCGGAAGCACAAGGAGCAGCTGCTGGTCGCCGAGCCCGTGCGGGCCACGCTGGCCCGCCAGCGCCGCGTCTTCCAGCCCTCGCCCCTGGCCTCCCAGTTTGACCTGCCCGGGGACTTCTTCAACCTCACGGCGGAGGAGGTCAAGCGGGAACAGAGGCTCAGGTCCGAGGCCGTGGAGCGGCTGAGTGTGCTGCGGACCAAGGCCATGCGGGAGAGGGAGGAGCAGAGAGAGCGGCGCAGATACACGTACACGCTGCTGCGCGTCCGCTTCCCCGACGGCTGCCTGCTCCAGGGTGGGTGCGCCCGGGGGGGCCGGGGCTGCGGGCGACGGGGCCCGGCTGGGTGCCGGGGCCCGGCTGGGTGCCGCGGGACGGGAGCCCAAGGCCTCCCCGGTCTGTGCTCATCCTGGGAGGAGGCATCACAGTCCGTCCTCCCTCCCTCCCTCCCTCCCTCGGGAGCCGGATGGGCGTGGGCTGGGGTGGGGGGCGGGGTGCTCCCCTGAACTCCGGCCCCACCGACTGTCCCGCCCACCCAGGCACCTTCTACGCCCGGGAGCGGGTGGCCGCGCTGTATGCCTTCGTCCGGGAGGCCTTGCAGAGCGACTGGCTGCCTTTCGAGCTGCTGGCCTCTGGCGGGCAGAGGTTGTCGGAGGAGGAGAGCCCGGCCTTCGACGAGTGCGGGCTGGTGAGCGAGGGGGCTGCCCGCGGGCGAGTCTCTGGATGTCCTGGAGGCACAAACTCCAGCGCTGGGCGGCGGGCGGCCCAGGGGTCCGGGGAGGGGGCCGGGCTCTCGAGTTCAAGTCCCACCTTCCCGCCTACGTGTCCCGGGCTCTCGCCGGGTCCCTGCTGCGGGACTGGGCTGATGGCGGGGACCTGGCGGGGACCGTGGTCCCCTACGGATAGCAGCCGGAGCGAGCCGGAGGGAGCGGGGTCCCGGCTCTGACGGGGGAGGTCGAGCGGGAAGACGGGAGAGTCACGTCAAGGCCTGAGCGAGGCTGAGGCTTCTGGCCCACCGCAGGTGCCCTCCGCCCTCCTGACCTTCTCGTGGGACGCAGCCCTGCTGGAGGACCTCAGGGCCGCAGGGGCGGAACCGGACTCTTCTATCCTGAAACCTGAGCTCCTGTCGACCATCGAGAAGCTCTCGTGAAATAAAAGCAGGGTTGGCTTTACCCCGCGTGGGTCTGTCTCATGCTCTCCTGCGGCCTCCACCGCTCCGCTCCCCCCCCCCCCACCCTTTCTCCCACCACCCAGGGTACCCCGCTTCTCCGGAACTGCTCGCCCTGGTCCACAGAGCCCTGCAGGCACGGGGTGCAGTGCTGGTCGGCTGCGACGGGGGCCTGGGACCGCCACTGGAGAGGGCTCTCAGGAGGCAGCTGCCAGGCTGTCCTCCTTCCTTCCGCACCGGGTGTCAGCCGGCTAAGGCCACTGTCACCTGATCGCAGAACTCCCGGCAGGAGAGTAGGCCTGTGGCACGTGCCCTGTGCCCACTTGCTGTGGTCCAGGTTGCTGCCGCTGGCCCTGACGTTGAGCCGCGGGGTGGCTGGGGAGGGCGACGCGGAGTCTGTCAGGACTCGGTCCTGTGATTACTGAATTACGAACCCAAATAAACGGGACGTGTGTCTAGTCTCCTGGTGGTGAATCGGAGGTGGTGCCACACAGGGTAGGGGCAGTGGCCGCGGAGCTGCCCACAGAGGAGGCCCGGGCGTGGCTCCCAGTGGGATGGGACCAGGTAGATGGATACCTGCTGATGGCAGGCCTCCCAGGGACCCGGCATGAGGGGGCCAGGATCCCTCGAAGGCTCTGTTTTACTGTGGTCCTGTGCTGGGCAGGACAAGGTCCCTGCAGATGGCCCGTTCTCAGTCCCAGTCCCTGTAATTGTCACTTTATAGAGAAGAGGGGCCGCGGGTGTGATTGATGGTCCCCAGATGGGGAGCGTCCTGGCTATCCTGGTGGGCCCAGCATCACCACAGGGGTCCTCACGTGGGAGGAGGTGAGACACGCCAGGCTGCAGGTGTCAAAGAGGGAGGAGGGAAGAGGGGCCCGAGTCAACACCGGCACCTCTGGGAGCTGGAAGGTAGGGAAACGTTCCCCCTCTGGGATGTCCAGGAGGCACGGATTTTTAACCCGAGGCCCACGTGAGACTTTTGACTTCCCCGAACTGTAAAAGCACGTTTGGTTTTAAGCCAAATTGGCAGTGATTTGTTACGGCAGCCACAGGAAATGAATAAACGGGGAGGCGCTGTCCCGGGTCACACCCCAAGGTGAGATGCCCGTAACCACTCACCTGCACTGTCCCCTCCTCTCCCCCCCAGACCCGCCCAGCTCCAGCCCTTCCAAGACCCTCCCCGCCCCCGCACAGAGGCCTGTGGCAGCCGGTTCTCCGGCCACGGCCAGCTGGGTGATGGACAGACTTGAAGCTCGGAGGCCCCGAATGTAATTCCAAAACCAAGCGTCGCCCATAGACCCCCCCCCCCCCCCCGCCACCAGCAGACAGCCCCGCGTGTGACTTTGCTTCCCACCTGGGCCACCAGCTACTCTGTTCTCACACAGGGCAAGACCTGGGACTGTCCTCCTTTGCTCTCCCATCTTGGAAACCCAACACAACCTGTCCCCCTGGCCCCACGTCCCCTCCCTGCCCCACTGCCACGTGGAGCTGATTGCAAGTAGTTGGGTGGCCAATTAGAACGGGTTTCAGGGGACCTGAGGGGTTTGAGGTGGTCCCATTCACAGATGTACTACAGCTGGACCCACCTCTCCCAGGGAGCCCCGGTCAGGGCCCGGGCCCTCACCCTGCAACTGGGGTGTTCATCGGTCCCGCCCAAACGGGTGGGAGAAATGGGGCCCTTGCCTTTGAGTGCCCCGAGGGTGGGGTGGGGTGGGGTGGGGTCACCCTGTGTTGGCCGCATCCAGTCCATGCAGAACACGGACTCGGCAGCTGCCTCCCTCGTCTCCCGTGGGGGCGGCAGGAACAGAAACGGGGAGCCCAGGCTGAACGGAATCCACGAGCTCTGCCAGGATCTCAGCTCCCCCGGGTCTCCGACGCGCTCAGATGCCTCTGGGGGGCCTGCCACAGCCCCAACACAGAGCCGCTTCAGGGCCTCGGTGACCAGGGCCCAGGAGCCCACAGCCACCTGCACGCTCTTCCCAAGCTGTGGCCCGACCCCGATGCTGATCTGGAAGCACAGTTCGGGTCCCGGCGGCTGGACTGGACTGGACTGCTCCCCTCAGGGACGGGCAGGGGGGACTGGCTGGCGTGCGTACCTTCTGAGAAGCCTTCACCTTGAGCTAGGTCAGCACGGGGGTGAGGACTGCACAACAAAGCTGGGATGGTGCTTTCGCAAGGTGCAGGCCTCTACACAAAGGACAGAGGCACGCGTGGGGTAGGGGCGTGCCAGCTGGGCGCGGGCAGCGGGGCGGCCCAGGCCCCAGGTAACAGCACACACCCGCTCACAAGAAACGATGTGTCCGAAAAGACGACAGACGCGCCGGGTCAGGGCTGGACAATAAGTTTATACACACCCACACGGGGTCTGGGAGCCGCAGCGGGCTCCAACTCATTTACAAGCATTTCATCACAGTGCCTGCTCCGGGGCCCGCAGGGCGCGACCAGGCTTTCCCTGTACAGGTCCTCACATCGCGATAATGCTTTATTCAAGGGCAGATTAATATGCAGCTTTTGGGGGGGACGTTTTTACAAGTGTCAAAAGGAACCAATCAAGCATCCTATGTAAAACTTTCCAGACCTCAGGGGAGGTCTCGAAGCAGGACAAAGTGCTCTTCACACAGACGCGCAGGGCTTTCAAGTATCCGAGGGGCGTTTGTGAGTCCCTAAACCACCCTACACGCACGCACCGGGCCGGTGGGGCGCTCAGCAGGGGCCGAGCGAGCTGGCGGGCGGGGGACTCTCGCTGCTGTCCGTCCCCACGGACCCCCCAGCTCCGGAAGCGGCTCCACACGGGGCCTGGGCCTCTGCAAGGCAAGAGAGGGAGGGGGCTTTAGCCGACCGCACCCCAACACCGGGTAGGGGCTCAAGCTGCTGTCCCCCACATACCCCCTCGAGACAGCTGTACTCACTGCCCTCAGACCCCGTCCCCTCCTTAGTTCACTCAGCAAGTTCAGTTCAGCGTCCCTCACCACCCATACCAGCCCTGCTGTGCGTCCTGTCCTCACAACTGACCCTTGAACTTCCGATCCCCCCTGCCCCCCTCCCCCGCCCCAGAAATCCACCGGGCTCCCACCTCTCCCCGGGGTCTCCCTGAGCCCTGTCTACGGCCGAGACCACCCCGGGACTCCACCACTCTGCCTCATGGCACTCAGCCCACAGGTCAACGCCACAGGGGCAGCACTGTAGATTCTCTCAGAAGCTTCTGGAAGTGCCACGACGTGGTCAGCGCCCAAATGCCAGACCATTACTGCACCTGTTTCTGCTACGGCTACTGTAGTCCAGTCCTGATGTGCCCACGGCAGCTTTCAGACCAGTCAGACCCTCCAGGGCCCGCACTGGAACCCACTGCCCACACCCACCCCGGCCCACCCAGTGCCTTTTGGGGTCCCATCACGCAGCCTCACTGTTTACAGACAAGAGGCGCGTGGGAGCAAAAGGGCACGTTCTTCCCTTCCGGCCAGGCTGATGAAAGAGGAGGGCTTGGGCCTTTCTCACCCCCAACATCCGAGATGTCCAGGATCACACAGTCGCCGTCCTCCTCTTCCTCCTCCTCCGTGTCTGCCTGGAACCCATCCAGGTCCCCAGCTCCAACCTGGACAGACAAGGGCGCACAGGCCATCAACAGCAGCAGCAGAAGCAGACGGGCCACGGGTGGGGCAGGGGGGCTGCTGTGCCCCCCCCCCCACCTGTTCTGGCAACAAATTTGAGGAGTCTGCTTGAGAGCCTATCCGCAAAGGAACCCTGGGGGACGGGGAGTTTCTGTCAAAAGACCTCACTCAGATCTCCGAAAACTACCACGAGCATTATCTGCGAACTGTCTCTGACTTAGAGACCTGGATTTCTGGTTCACTCATGCTTAGATCACTTCTGCCAGGGACAACACCATCCAAGCAACTGCGGGCGGGGGCCAGGCAGGGCCTCCACTGACAGCAGAATTTCCACCGACATCCTGGAGCCGTTTCCATCGGCTTTCACCAGAGAGGACAGAAAGCGTGAAAGGGAGGACTGATTTTAAACACCAGCCATCCACACGGGCACCTTTGTGAACGACAAAGAACCAGCCGAGGCAGAGGTGGGCCTATTTCAACAGAAGGCCTATTTCTCACAACACTCTTGGAACTTCTCCGCTACAGAAATCTGCCTTTGCCGGAGAAGGGGTGACAGACAGCACAAGGCCACTAGGGGTGTGCAGACTGCCGCCGGGCCCAGCCGGGCAGCCCCACGGACACGACAAGGGCCCCCAGAGCGAGCCGTGCTGCCAACGGCCGGACGCCAAGGGGGACTCCCAACCACCTGTGTCAAAAGAATCCCCGGGCTGAGGACAGACGGCCCGGCCCTCAACTACACCACTCAGGAGGCGCTCGGCTGGGTCTGCCAGGCAAAAGGGACCCACCCATCGTCCCCGCTCACGGGCCCCGCAGACGGGACACGCGAGTGCAGGTGAACAAGGCTTCCCATGGCTCCGCAGGTTTTCAGATGAGCCACCAAGCGCAGCCCTCCAGGACGGGCCAGGCTTCCACCGGGGAGACTCCGGGAGGACACCCCGAGTCCCACTGTGTGGCCACGGCAAAGCTCGGCAGCTGGGAAGAACCCTGTTCCGGGTCATCTTGAGCACAGACTTCTGACCGGAGAGGGAACACAGAACCTCCGCCCGCTTTAAACTAAAACCGAGGCGCAGAGCTCGCGTCACCCTAGGGCCGCACGAGACGTCCGGCGGCAGGACTGGTGCCCCTCCTCGGCCTGCTCAGCTCACTGACCAGGGCACCTGGTGAACCCACGCGTATCGGGGCTACTTTGAACTCACACAGACTTTTAAAGTCCCACAAATGAAAACAGCCCAACCCAGTCTAAAAGCTCTATCTGCACACCCCTAGGGTTTGCGACAACTACCCCCAAGGGTACAGAAGCACCGGCGGCTTTACCGAAACGCAAGCGGAAGCACTCTACGTGCTCCTGCGCCTTCCAACCTCCCTTCTAGAAGTCTACCCGGGTCTCCCGCTTTATGTGGGTGCCGTGCAGTGGGGGGCCTGCTCAGCGCGTGCCCCAAAGCCATTCCCCCCTCCCCGGCTTCTAAAACAGAGCCGGGGTTTTGTTGGGGGCTGCTGGGCAGTCCCTTTCCCAGCCTCTCCCGCAGCTGATGGGCTGTGCCAACGATTCTGGCCAGAGAGACTCAGGAGGAAGTCTGTCGGGGACGGTGTCCCTTTCCAGCTGAACGGAGCCTCTGCCACCTCGGTCTTGGGGGCAGGAGGGGCGACAGCCATCCTGTGACCATGAGGACCAAGGCCACATACTAAGGAAGGAGGGAGCGGGACACGCGGAGCCGGTCGGCACAGGAGCCGAGGACCTCTCGTTGCTGAGACAAACCCTCCTGTATTGATGCCGTGGCTTTGGGGCCCCGTTACCGGTGGCCCGACACGAGGGGACCGTGGAGGAGGGTGTCCCACTCTGCAGAGCAGGGGCGAGGCTAGCTGCCCACGGAACCACTCCCAGAGCATCCCCAGAGCCGGGTGTTCCGGGCTTCTCAGCCCATGACGCACACACCGTGCAGGCCCACACTGTGGTCCTGGGCCCGTCACGTGCCATTTCCTGAGGGGTTTTTAAAATGCAGGCTTTAGGGGCGCCTGGGTGGCGCAGTCGGTTAAGCGTCCGACTTCAGCCAGGTCACGATCTCGCGGTCCAGGAGTTCGAGCCCCGCGTCAGGCTCTGGGCTGATGGCTCAGAGCCTGGAGCCTGTTTCCGATTCTGTGTCTCCCTCTCTCTCTGCCCCTCCCCCATTCATGCTCTGTCTCTCTCTGTCCCAAAAATAAAATAAACGTTGAAAAAAAAAAAATTTTTAAATGCAGGCTTTAGATTCCTCCCTCAGACCTACTGAGTCAGAACCACTGGGTCCAGCAAGCCCAGGACTCCAAAGATTTGGTCTGCTCTGAGTGGTGCTTCTGTCCAGAACAGTTTTAGACCCCCAGGGACAGCAGGTGAGCCGCACGCAGGGCCCGGAGCGTGGTTCACGTGCCGTGTGGCCTTCGGCTGAGTTCCCCACGCCGCTGAGCCTCTGCAAGGCCTCCCCCGTGAACGGGGAACGAAAGCACGGGGCTGCTGTTCACATGTATCATCAGCTGAGACTCCCCATTTCATGGATTCCCAGACACACACTTTCTCATGCATCCACAAGTCCCCTGGGGGGTCACCCTAGGTTAACTGGGAGCATTTTTTCTTTCCTGGTGTCTCAGTAAGATGATGAAGCATCTCGCCAATGAAACACGGGGATTCATGTGAAGTGCCTACTATAGTACCTGGCATGTAAGGAAACACGTAACAGGGGCTAAAATCAAGGTTTTCCGTGCAAACGTGGGTCGTGAACACAAATGAGGACGACCACGGGTGAAAGAGCACAGTGGGGCTCAGGACGCAGCCGTGACCGTCACGCGAGGACGTGTGACTCTCACCCACCCCAGTGAAACAGACAGGGACACAGCAGGGCCCTGAGGGACGACAGAAGGGCAGAGGCCTGCAGAGGCTGCTCAGATAGGGGGACAAACTAGGCTGTTTTCCAGCCCAGCCATTTCCAAGCCAGGTTCCCACTGCTGCTTTCAACCAGAGCCAGTCACACTCAGGTTCCTCCTTAGACTGTTTGGGTGACACCAGCACGGACCACGAAAAGGTCCTACTGCTCAAGCACAGCTTGAACACAAAACAGATCCAACAGGACAGCCAGGAGCCCGACCCCCTCCCGCTCCCGCTCCCACCGGGCACCGGCACGCACTCTGCTGTCCCTCTTCTCTCGTTTTGGCTCATTTCGGCTGAGGTCCAGGGAAGGAAGGTGTTTGTGGGTCTGAGGCCCCGACCCTAACCCAGTGGGCTCCCCATGGTATAAGCCGTGTCCACAGGCCAGGCGGAGCCCTGCACACAGCCTTGCACTGAGGACAGGTAACACGGACAGTTTAAAAGGAAGGTTTACGACGTATCAAAGGCCTGGGGCGCCTGGGTGGCTCAGTCGGTTAAGCGTCCGACTTCAGCTCAGGTCATGATAGCACAGTTCACGAGATCGAGCCCTGCATGGGGCTCCGTGTGGACCGTGTGGAGCCTACTCGGGATTCTCTCTCTCTCTGCGCTTCCCCCACTTGTGCGCTCTCTCTCGCTCTCAAAATAAATAAATAGACTTAAGAACAGACAATAACTGGGGCGCCTGGGTGGCGCAGTCGGTTAAGCGTCCGACTTCAGCCAGGTCACGATCTCGCGGTCCGTGAGTTCGAGCCCCGCGTCGGGCTCTGGGCTGATGGCTCAGAGCCTGGAGCCTGTTTCCGATTCTGTGTCTCCCTCTCTCTCTGCCCCTCCCCCGTTCATGCTCTGTCTCTCTCTGTCCCCAAAATAAATAAACGTTGAAAAAAAAAAAAAATTTAAAAAAAAAAAAAAAAGAACAGACAATAACCAACATACCAAAGGCCTCATCTGTCTGCTGCCAGCAGGGAGGTGGGCTGACACCCCCCCGGGAGTAATCTCTCCTGCTTCCCTGTTCTAATGGCCACTTTATTTCCTAAGCCAGATGGTGACTAATGTCAGAGAAGCAGTGGGCAGGAGCGGGGCGTGAGGGGGCATCACCATCCGGCCTTTGGCACACAGCTCCCCAAGCCACACCTCCCCTGCAGAGGACACTGGACGTGAGCAGGAGACCTGACTTTTAAGACCCCCCCCCCCCCCCCGTCTCATCCCCATAAAACCTCTAACTCTGAGTTGCCTGCCTAAAACGAGGACCCAGTGCTCATCCTGAAAATAGGTTTCCAGTGAGACTCAGAGGCGGGATAGAAAAGAAACTCGTTACACTCACGGTCCAGGAAGGAAAAAAAACAGACACACCCAACATCAGCGAAGGCTGCCGCTGGGGCACCTGCCCCTCGGGGCACGCAGAGGGCCCCGGAGGCCACTCCACACGGGTGTCCCCAGGAGGCCGCCCACCCCCCAGGTCCCCACACTCTGCTCTGGGTACTTGCTCCCGAGCTGCCTGTTTGTGATTAGGCCACTATTCCTGTGACAAATTCCTATCTGTGCCTCCCATCCGATGGGTTCTGCTCATCGCTGCCTACAAACTCTAGCAGGGTCCCTGATGCAGAATAAATGCTTACTAGTCACGTTAAGTGAATGTAAAAGCAAAAAGAGATTTAAAAAACTAAAAACTGGAGGTGGCTGGGTGGCTCAGTTGGTTGAGCATCCAACTCTTGATTTCTTCTCAGATCACAGCCACGGTTCGTGGGTGGGATCGAGCCCAACGCACACAATGACAGTGGGGGGGGAGCCTGCTTGCGATTGTCTCTCTCTCCCTCTCCCAGTGCCCCTTCCCCACTCATGCTTGCTCTTTCTCAAAATTATTTTTAGAAAGTTAAAAACAAAACAAAACAAAAAACTAAACTAAAAAGTCATTGCACGGGACCTGTCGGGTGCTAAAAGGAAACGAGCTATCCAGCCACGAAAAAACACGGAAGGATCGGACACACACAGAGCGACGCGAGAAGCCAATCCGAAAAGGCTACACGCTGTGTGCACCCAAGCCTGTGATTCTGGAAAAGACAAAACGACGGGGACAGCAGATGCGTGGTCCCCCGGAGTGTGGAGGGAAGGACGGATGAGCAGACGGAACCCAGGGCACGTTCAGGTCCGTGGAGGTGCTCTGTGGTGGACACACGCCATCGTACGCCTGCCCAAACCCGCAGAACACGCAGCACCAGGCAGGACCCCTAACGTCAACCGGGACTCTGGGTGAGGAGGACACGTGGACGTAGGCTGTCCGTGACGACAGACGCACGGCTCTGGCGCCGGGTCAACAGTGGGGAAACTGCAGCTGGGGACAGGGGGGCGTATGGGAAACCGCTATGCTTTCTGATCACTCTTGCCGCCGATCTACAACGGCTCTAAAAACTGCACTTTATTGCAAACAAGAAAGCCCTTGGGGGGGGATCGCCCCGCCCCGCCCCTCACCTGCCCATCGTGCCTGCGCTTCTTCATGAACTGGGTGATGCACATGCTGCCCGCGGACTTCCTCTTCAGCGACATGGGCGTCCCCTGGCCGGGCCCCACGGCCGGGATGCTGCCACTGTCCTCCCTGGTGGCCGAGGGCACCACGGTGACGTAACTCCACTGGCACGGCACGGGCAGGTGCTCCTGGTCAAAGCTCTTCAGCACCTGCGGGTGGACGTACCAGCACATCCTGAAGTCAGGCCTCTTCTCGTACACCGAGTTCTCAGAAATGATCCGCTTGAGCCTGGCCTTGGAGGGGACGGCGGCGTCCTCGCTGCTGGTGGGGGTCTGTGGGCGGGAAGAGCCGGGGCTCGGCGGGCTGGCGGAGCTGCTGTCGGGACTGCCCGTGTCCTTGCCGAGCAGCCCTCGGCGGCAGCACTCCTGGAACTCCCGGATGATCACCTTGCTTCCGTTCACATTCCCGTGCAGCAGCGGGAGCAGCTGGGCCAAGACTGGCAGGGGAAGGGGACACAGGGGGGCGGGAGACATGAGGAGAAAGAGAACAAACATCGCACGCTGCTCCCTGGTCGGTCACCAAGGTTAAGACACACGGTCAGCTTCGAGAGGGCCTTTTTTTTTTTTTTTTTTTTTTTTTTTTTTTTTTAATAAAAAACAAAACAAAAAACCACAACTTTATTTCTAAAGCAGGCTCCACACCCAGTGTGGACCCCGAGGCAGGGCTTGAACTCACAACCCTGAGATCAAGACCTAAGCGGAGACCAAGAATCCGATGCTTAACTGACTGAGCCCCAGGTGCCCTCAGGTGGCCTTCTGAGGGCAGGTTTAAGACACAGGAAGTAGCCGCAGAAAGTCTGTGAAGGCCAAGCTTCCCGGGCGGGGGGGGGGGGGGGGGGTGTCTCTGGCTGAACCACCACGCCTGACACCACGAGCCTATTTCTCCTTAGTTATGGCCGCCACACTCTCCGGGGAAGCGTGCTAATTAAAGTAGCTGCCCTGTGTGGCTGGTGTATTAAAGGGTGAACAGATGCGCTCAGCAAGCACTGGCTTTCGTTGTCTCTTGAAAGACCTTGCACGTTTTAACCCAGACACCTAACAAAGTCTTCCTGGGCCCAGGACAGCCGGGGGCCCGACCCCCTCCCGCTCCCGCTCCCGCCGGGCACCGGCACTCACTCTGCTGGTCCCTCTTCTCTCGTTTGGAGGCCTTGGGCGTCTGCTCCTCCTCCGAGGGGACCGTCTCCAGGAGGCACGCCGTGAACTGCTGGAGCACCTTCAGGTCGGCGCCTCCGCCCTTGTCGGCCGCCCAGACGCAGCCGATCTTCACAGGCTGGAGCACGCGGAACCTCTTCCCCTTGGCCAGAAACTCGTCCCACTCTTTGGCCTTCAGTTTCTGGCGAACCTTGTGGTTCTCTGGGTCGGCACACTCCTTGCAGGTGGGAGAACAATGCTTACTTTGGGGTCCCCGGGGGCCCTGTGCCCTCTCATCCCGCCTCCGGACCGGTGAGAAGGAAGGAGAGAGTGCTGGGGCAGCGCAGG
Organism: Lynx canadensis; assembly: GCF_007474595.2. Taxonomy (NCBI): domain Eukaryota; kingdom Metazoa; phylum Chordata; class Mammalia; order Carnivora; family Felidae; genus Lynx; species Lynx canadensis. Next base: position 3,065,751 of record NC_044304.2, on the reverse strand, counting down.
GCCGCCCGCAGTCAGGGCCGCCGCACCCCCAGGCCCCACTGCGTCCTGCACCCCTCTTCTAATGCTACCAGCCGGGAAACGGCAGAGTGTTTCCCTAGACTCAACCATGACTGGCACGTGTGCCCCTTGCTGTCTGGAAGCATTCCCTCTGGCCACGACCGGCAAAAGTCTCAGGTATTTTCCTAATGTCACCAGTAAGCCTCTCAAGGCCGCTCGGGACTTCCTGGTGAGTATGTCATGCCAAGGCTCTCAAATCACCAACCCCAAATCTCATGCCCAGTTCAACCGCCAGGCCCGGCACCTTCCACACCAGGCCCGGCTCCATTCTCAAACACCGGTGAGCTCGTGGGCACCTCAGACGTGCCTACCTTGCTAGCTGGAAGCGTGTAAAACGCATCGACCCCTCCAGTCTGACTTGGAGACACAAAACCTACCCCCTTCCGCCCCGCCCCGGGGCTGTTTCTCCACTGCCCAAACACTGCATCCCGACAGGCCATCGAAAGTTCCACTGTCTGGCAGGGTCCAGAAAGTCAGTGGTGGGGGTTGGGGGTTAACCAAGGGGCACGGGGGCACCTCCTGGAGAGATGGAAAAGTCCGAGATTTCATTTGGGGTGATGGATTTACAAGTGCCAATTGTTAAAGCTCACTGCACGTCTTCTCGTAAGTTCCAACCTTAGCTAAGGAAACGTAAACAGACCCGACGCGGTTTAGTGCCCTGACCCGCAAACCTCATGGCATCACTGTCACAGCCCCAGGCTGGGGCCCGGCCGAGCTCTCTCGGGGACCGTCACCTCCCCGCTCGCCCCCTCACCTCGGTGACCCCCTCGTCCTCAGACAGGTACCCGTGGGGCACGAAGAAGCCATCGTCCTCATCTTCATCGTCTCCCACTTCGTCGTCATCATCCTCAAAAGGAAAACAAAGGACGTTCACGACACGCAGCCCCAGAGTGTCGATTTCGCTTGGAACGTGAATCTGCGAACACCTGGCAGACGTTTTTCTGGACGCCACAAGCACCGGGAGAAACTTGGGGACCGATCCCAGTGGCTGACAGCGGGCCGGCGTCAGGTACCACACGGCGCGCGAAGCCACCCAGATGCGAGACGGGGACGGGGGGTGCGGAGACCACAGTGGACCAGGGGGCAAGTGGGCCCCAGGTAACAGTGGGGGACGCTTCTTGCCTCCACTGCCAAGCGGGCTGGTGTCACCAGGTAAGGTTTCCTAAGACAAGCTGGAAATGGGGACGTTCGAGGCTGCCCGAAACGTTCAGGCAACCCCGTGGGCCAAGCGGGGGCCGTGTGCGAGTGGACTCAGCCCGGGGCCTGCCTTCCGGGCGAAGCCTGAAGCCAGCGCGGGCAGGTGCTCACCCCCTCACTGTGGGACAGGGACTCTCCCGGCTCTTCCTCCTCCCACTCCTCGTCGCTGTCCACCTCGTAGTCCAGGAGCTTCTGGGAAAACAAAGGCACCGTGCGTCAGTCGGAGCAGAAAAGCGACAATACTCGTGGAATCCAGGAGACCCGCGTCCAAAAGGCAAGACGAGAAGGAAACGCGGACGGCGTGCCTGGACCGTCGGAGGTCTGCCACGCGCTCACCCTGTCTTGCGCCCAGGGGTCCCGCGGGTGGATGACGGTCGTCTTCTTATTCCACGTGCCCCAGTACGCCGGTCGGTGATTCTCGGAAAACTGCAGGAGCTTCATCCTGCCAAACTTCTTCCTTTCGGGAACGCCGTCGACCTTGCCGCTCTCCACGATCACCACATCGCTGAGGGGGAGCCAGCAAACTCAGGAACGCGCCTCCCCCGCAACGCGCCCGCTTGCCACCCAGGCTTCCCGAGGAAGCAGGCTGTAAGCGTCTTACGAAGACGGGTGACCGCCTGGTCCCAACGAAGCTGAGGAGCATTTACTCCAGGGACACAAAGCCGACGAGGAGGGAGAAACAAGACTGCTAAGTTGCTGGCCCACAGCATCGATACAAGTAGGGTGGTGCAGAATGAGCAGACCAACAAGAACGGGGAAACGTCCCCCAGGGAGGCTGGCACGGAAGGAACCAAGATCCCTGCCCCGAGAGTCCGGGAAGCCAGGACAGGAATCCGCACTCCATCCACAGCAGCAGCTTCCTGCAAAGCCACTGCACGCGGGGCTGCAAGAGCTCATGGGACGCCCGAAGAGAGACAAGTGGCCCAAAGCCAAGCCAGCAGCAGACCAGGACCCAGGGCTCTGTCCCGGCCCCTCCCTTCCCGGCCACTCCGACTGTGCTCTGACTTCACCAACAGGTAGACGACCGGCCCCCCGGCCACTAACCTGTTACAGGTGTCTGTGTTTCGGTTGGAAACCACGGTGGGTCCGGACCTGAGGGGCTGCCGGCCTTTCAGATCCTTCAGGAAGGAGAACTCGCCGTTCTGCTGCCGGAGGAGCTGGTCCAACTGATCACAGAGGTCCTGGTCGAAGGCGGCCCGAAACCGAGGGGCAAGGACCATGTGCTCTTTAATTTCAAAGGGGGCAAACTTCCCGCAAGAGCCGGCCAGGGTCTGAAATGGAGAAGAGGGTGTGACGGCCCCCCCGCGTGCTGGGACGGCCGCCTCTCGGCAGCCGCGAGGACGAGCCGCTCGACACACAGCGCACTGCTCTTCAGATTCACCCGGGTTGGGAAGTCCCAGGAGACACACAAGAGGCCACATGCCATGTGACGTCACCTACACGGGTTTCTGGACAAGGCAAACCTACGGGGTTGGAGGTCACTTCAGCAGGTGCCAGGGGCTGGGGATGGGGGGAGGAGGCTGTGGACTGTCAGGGAACCCCATGAGGTGATAGAAATACTCTAGATCTGGACTACGCGGGTGCCGTGGAGTCCCACACGTTGTCAGCCTCACTGAACGGGCGAATTTTCCTATCAACACCTCAATAAACACGGCTCTTTAAAAAGTAGCAGTGAGGGATGCCTGGGTGGCTCAGTTGGTTAAGCATCTTACTTTGGCTCAGGTCATCTCACGATTCCAGAGTTCAAGCCCCATGTCAGGTTCTACACAGCTACAGAGCCTGCTGGGGATTCTCTCTCTCCTTCTCTCTGCACCTCCCCTACTTGTGCATGCACACCCCCTCTCTCTCAAAATAAAAAACAAATGAAAATAATACATTAAAAAAGGGTTTCTTAAATAATGAAAAGTAAGAAGGGGGGAGGTGAGTGATAAAAGCAGCTCCCAGGTGAGGAAACCGAGACCTGGGAGAGTGACTTTACCCAGAGCCACACCACAGCCTGGCTTACGGCCTGGAGCCCATCCCCCCCCCCACCGACCCCACCAGAGGCTGCCGTGGACCTGACACATCAGCATCTGTGTCCGAAGAGTCACATCCACCGCAGATTCCGGTGGGCTTAGTGTCCCCTCCCAGAGCTCCTTCGGCACCAGCAATGTGTTTGTCAGTGGATCCCAAAGCTGGCAGTGCACGAGGACACGGGCAGTGGGGAGGACAGACCATGGCCGTGACGTTCGTATCAGAAAGCCAGGCTTCCACCTCACGGAGGAAAGAGTGCTGCGGCGGACAGCCTGCATCACGGCCACGTAACAGGCCGTCCAGGGGCTGCCGAAATCCCCGCTGCCCACGCCAGGCTCGTGGGATGCTCTGGGACGGGATCCAGGCCCCATGACTTTGTAATCCCTCGTGATTCCAACTCACAGCCCGAGGTGAGAAGCAGCAGACTGCCCGCCTCCCTGACGAACACGTGCTGGGACACCGGGTACCACACGGGACAGAGTTAGGGCCGTGCCCCACACGACAACTACAGAGATCAGCCAAGCTAAGGGACTCCACATGAAAGCACAACGAGCAAAAACTAAAACAAAAGAACCACAAACAAACAAAAAACAACACACACCGGGAAAGAGAACGTATCCGTCTATGGCCACAGGGTACACAAGGCTCTGCAACCACATGCAAATGAAAAATCTTCAATGTTCCCATTAAAACAAAAACCTCTGTACAACAGAAGATGCCACGAGCAGGTTAGACGGCGGGTAACAGACTGAGAGGGAGCGTATCACCAAGAATGAAAATCCTGGCTGCAAAAACAGCTCCCAGAGGTCAGAGGAAAAGCCAACCTTGAGGAAAAATGGGCAAAAAATAGGAATTGGCAAATCACAGAAGAAAGAAAATGGTAAACAAATACAAAACGATGTCTACCTGGAACCAAGGAAAAATGTAAAGTGAAAAAGGATATCAGTTTCTTTTGACCCACTGGGTTAGTGAAGTTAAAAAAAAAAACGAGCGTCTGGCCCGCTTCTAGGTGGTTGTCCTAAAGGAAGGCACAGGTACAGAGAGGAGTGTTAGTGACACTCCGTGTGCCCCTGATGGGGCATCAACAGGGCAATGGACATATAAACTGGGACGCCATCCACACTATGAAAGCGCAAGCAGCGATAGAAAGAACAAGCAGACCCAAGCGTACCAGCACAGAGAGACTCCAAGATACGGCTACAAAAACAAAGCAGGGACATGACAGTTCGTGATTTATCACGTGTATAAACACACAAACATATGAAGGGATGTGAATGCAGAGAAAGCGTTAGACGGACACCCTTGCACTGGGGGAGATGGGTCCCGACCGGAGCATGGAGGGAGGGGGAAGGGAGCCTGGCGTCTCTGGAGGCAGACGCTGGTAGAAGGGGACAGATGCCAGGCTGAGGAAGCCGAATTCTGTGCTGAATTCCGAACTGTCCTTTTATGCCTAGTCTTGCCTCCCATCTGGAGCGTCAGCTCCCTGAGGGTGAGGACTGGCTCTTCCCGGACATCCTCCCCGACAGCTGCTAAGGCAAAACTGTTTAGGAAGCAACCTCCAAACACCTGGCAGTAGTTTGAGCAAACCTGACACTTTTCGCCTGGCGAGACGACAAAATACTGAGCCTCCGGATTCTACCAGAAATAAGAGCTCCCTCCAGGAGGCAAGCGGGGACCTCCTCTTGCTGACAGGGAAGCTAGCTGGCCAGAAGATACCCTGATATTTTCAAAAGGAGGAGCAGGCCAAAGACAGAAAAGCCAAGCCAGAGGAGGCCGGCTGCTCACCTTGGGGGCCTGTGGGGTCTTTGGTTTCTGGAAGAACCTCGTGATTTCAGCCTTCTCTGCTTTAATGCGCTGCAACGGAAGAAAAGAGAAGCACAAAGAAATGGAGAGAAGCAATGTGTGTCTGCAAACACGCCGAAGGCCCCCGGAAGGGGAGCCCCGGCATTTTTAAGCAGAAAGCATCACTTTGAGGTCTGCTCTCGAAACCCACCAACCCCAGCCCCAGCCGGGCACCAGCCCATCTCCATGCCAGGCGCGGAGTACGGGGAGCCTGCCGGCCACCGGAGGGTATGTGCACACGTGGCAGTCCCTGCGAGGGCCACCTGGCTTCCCAAGACGAAGGAACGCCGGGCAGCGGTCGAGCGGACTGAACTCAGCAGTCCCGGGAGAACAGCCTACCTTCTCCTCTTCCCGCAACCGTTTCTCCTCTTCCTTTTTCCTCTTCTCCTCCAGCTTCGCCCTGGGAGACGTGAGACACAGCTTCAGCCCAGAGGCACGGTTGCACACCAAGCCAGCCTGAGCTCGCCAGAGGCCGCTCCAGGGTCCCAGGCGGCCTGGGGGTACACGCTCCCGCCCCCAGCGCCGCCCCCCCCCCCAGGGCACACGCACTCCAGCGCCTCCTGTCGCTCCTTGCGCCGCTCCTCCTTGAGCCTCTGCTTCTCCGCCTTCTCCTTCTCATCCTTCTCCCGTTTCTCACGCCTCTCCTTCTCCTTCAGCTCCTTCTCTTCCTCCTTCTTCTTCTTGGCTTCTTCCTTGGCCCGCTTGGCCTCCTCCTTCAGCTTCTCCTTTTCTTCTTTCTCTGCCCGTAGCTTGAGCTGCTTGCCCAGACGCTCCCTGTCCTGCGGCCGAGAGACAAGGCGCGGCTGGGCCCCTGCGCGTCTCCCAGAGGGCCAGCCACCCGCCCAAGCCGCCTCCCCCCACTCCCCGGGCTGGGAGAAAGATGAGGGCCACCAGCCTCTTGTCAGGGACCTTGCTGGCAATTCGAAGTAAGAATCTTGGTGTGCCTGGGTGGCTGCGGGCTGGGCATCTGGCTTCTCGTGGTCCGTGGGTTCGAGCCCCGCGTCGGGCTCTGTCTGGGCTGACGGCTCAGAGCCTGGAGCCTGCTTCCGATTCCGTGACTCCCTCCCTCACTGTCCCTTCCCCGCTCGCGCTCTCTCTCTCTCTCAAAAATAAATAAACCTTAAGGAAAGTTTAAGATTCATTCAAAATAGCATGTATAAACGTGGGCCAGAGTTACTCTCTTTTTCACTAAATTAAAAAAAATTAAAGAAGAACCTCCAGGGACGCCCGGGTGGTTCAGTCAGTTAAGCTTCAGGTCAGGTCGTGATCTCACAGGTTTGTGGGTTCGAGCCCCGCGTCGGGCTCTGTGCCAACAGCTCGGAGCCTGGAGCCTGCTTCGGATTCTGTGTCTCCCTCTCTCTCTCTCTGCCCCTCCCCCACTCATGCTCTGTCTCTGTCATCAAAAATAACATTAAAAAAATTTTAATAAAAAAAAAAAAAAAAAAAAAAACCACCTCCAGGCTACCCGCTGTTAGGCTTGAACCACATTTATTTAACCAGAAAGCCGTGATAAAATACAGACAGAAATGCCTATAGGTTCTACTTCTCTATCTTTAAAACAAAAGCATTTTTCCTTCGTTCCTCCCCAAACCATGTAAGATTATAGGGTTTTATTTCCTCTGAAATGGAAGAACGGGATGAGATGAGGAGCAGGAATGTGCTAAATAAGGGGGAAATAAATGAGAATAAACAGTAAAAGCAAGAAATGACTTTATCTTTACATCGGCTCCTCATTCCAAACAGCTGGTACATGGCCTGAGGCACTGCGCTATTCTGTAACCTTGAACTCCTCCTGAACAAGCTGGCCTGCCAGGCAGAGAGCTGCTTCCTTTTGCCACAGCAGCGGGTCACTTTCAAGGCCCATTTCCATCAGAAATGGGTTTCCCAACATCAGGACCCTGGCAACTCAGTTTTCGTCTAGCCGTATGACTATGCCCTTGTCTATACCCTCTGCCCTGAGAAACCCCTGGTTGCTTTAACAAAAGCCATGGCGGCATGCCACGAGAGACGTCTGGACTGTTCCAGTTCTCACACCATTTCCTCTGCATCTTCCTGTGACGCACAGGACACTTGAAGAAGGTGTCTGGTCTGGGGATGGTAATGACACCAACAGTGTCTGTGCAAGGGGATGCCCTGCTTCTCATTGCTAAATAAGACAAGGCTTCTGGAAATCAGCCACACTGGAGCCCCGTCTCCATCCCCACCCCACCTCGGAGATTCCGACAAAGAATGAGATAAACCCTAAAAACGCCATCAAGATCTGACCCACAAAGGCCGAATGCCACCGTGAGGTGCACGGCACAGGGAGCGGCCGGTGAGCACACGGCCCGCCCCTTCCACCAGCTGGCGTGGGGGAGACGCCCGCTGGCCCTCTCCTCCACGGCAATGAGAAAAAAGTGCTCTGCTTTGCAGTGTGTGACACGAGGTGACCCCAGAAAACACAAGTGAAGCCTCAGAAGGGATCGCCGCACACGAATCACCCGTCTGGTGTCGGGGCCACCCAAACAGCACAGCAGGTGGGAAGGGGCCTGGGACGCAGGGAGAGGGACTGGATCCTTTGGAAGGCAAGGCTCAACCACAATGGGATGCCCAACTATCCAGCCAGTAGTAACAACAATAATAATAAGAGAAAAGTCTATGAGCAGAATCTTCGGACGATTTAGCAAAGCTAAAAATGACGCGACCCACGAGTCCCAGGGCACAGTTGTGTGAAATGAAGCAACTATCAGTGACGGTCAGGACAAGCGGGGAAAGGGGACAACAGGACCTTGCTTACTGTTTCTTTTATTTATTTATTTTAAGTTTATTTATTTTTGAGACAGAGAGAGACAGAGCATGAATGGGGGAGGGGCAGAGAGAGAGAGGGAGACACAGAATCGGAAGCAGGCTCCAGGCTCTGGGCAGTCGGCACAGAGCCTGACGCGGGGTTCGAACCCACGGACCGTGAGATCGTGACCTGAGCCGAAGTCGGACGCTTAACCGACTGCGCCACCCAGGCGCCCCGCTTGCTTACTGTTTAACGCAAAAAGCACAGGTTAACGTTCTACTTCAAGGGGAATGTCTTACTCTTTGCAGTCTGAGCTTCTCCTTCTCTGCAGAAGCTTTGACCAGTTTCTTAGTTATCTGAAATGAGAGACGTTTCTCTTTCAACACAGGTTGTTTCAGTCACTACATCACATAGAACAAATCACACACTTCTTTGGGCAAGAAAGGGGGGCGGGGATAAGGGATTCACACGATTAAGAACTTCTTTACGAAAAGGCTACAATGTTCCAAGTGACCAGTTTCCACCAATTAGAACCAAAACACTAAAATGTCCTAGTGAGGTCGTGACCTGCAATGAACACATACATGCATGCCTCTGGGGACAAGACTGAGGAGACAGATGACAAAAATGAAGGGGGCCAACCAGAGGAAAAACAGGGCAGGCTCAAAAATAAATGCAGTGGACAGCCAGCCTCGGTGTCAGGCAGGTGACACGGAGTAGAAGGGTTTGCGACAGAGGACAGAGGATGCACCCCGCCCAAAAGGGACAGAGCTCTTACTGGCCTGCAGCCCAGCAGTCCTGCCCCTTCAGATTTTTCCAAGAGTGGCTGATGTCGGGAACTGTATTTACATTCTGTAGGTAATGCGTAAAAATTAACACGACATGAATTAAATCAAACACACCTATAATCCGTACTCTCTGCCTAGCGCGGCTTCGAGAAAGTGGAGTGAATGTTCAGGAGAAAAGCTCAGCTTGCCAGAGGTGGCGATCTGGTCTAGCCCCCTACATCCTAGAGTATGACATTCCCTACCATCCTGCTGCAAAGCGAGCCTGGGCTGGGAGGACTCACCAAGACGCACCGCTGGGTTCACTCACCAGGCTGGCGGCGTGGCCTCAGGCAGGAGTACGAGCAAGTTCAGACCACTGGCCTAAGCTATCTCCAGAGCGGGGAATCCTGAAACCCAAACCACCAGCTGGCCGAACAGGAGGAGAGAGAGCTCAGGCCAGAAAAGCAGTAACTGCCCAGGCTCCTTTGAGCCTTGGAGGGGCAGCCAAAAAATGGGACTGACGTGGAACTGAAAAACCAAAGGCCTGTTTCTCTTGAAACGCTCTGACACACTGACAAAAATTGCATGGCGATGATCTATTTGGGAAAGTCCAAAACCTCTTCCAGGATAAAACTTACAGACCAATACATTCAACAAGACATCCTTCCCACTGTGAATTACATCTTCCCTTAGGAAATGGCTGAGCAGAGGCATATGAAAGCCACGCACACTGTGCTCGAGCCTGTCTGCACTAAGCACGTAGCAGCGCAAACGCCCAGTTACCAAAGCGGTTTTACCAAGGGCTTAAGAGAAAGCACCTGCCTTCTCCAGAGTCACTTTGCCTGCCATGCCTGTGGTCCTCACCCCCACCATAAAGGACTGAACAGCAGAATCTGCACGTTGCTGTATCTGTCGTTGTCCTGTGCGTTCAAATTTACAGTATTGAATGCGATCCAGACTGCTGTGCGAGAGCACCTGGGGAAAGCACATTGGGTCAGTCTTGCCCGCACGTGGTGAGTTTCAGTTGCAAATTCAACGTCCCCTCCCGGCGTGCTGAGTCCAGGCACAGCAGAGTTGACAGGATGCCCAGGAGCCGACTAAGGACGTCCAGCAATCAGAGCAATTACGATTTCGTGCAGAACCCATATCTATTGCTTCCCTGGGCTCTCAGGTGGACCTTCCTGGTCTGATATAACGTTATCTCCTTGATATTCGGCCCAAGTGCTCATGGAGCTCTCTCCAAGTCTAGGCCGAATGTGTCACCTATTTGGAATTCAGCTGCCAAAAACAAGATCCACGATCCCAGAAGGAAGCTGAAATACACACATCAACTATCCCATGTCGTCAATACTGATTTAACTAGATGCATGAACATTCTTGTACTTTATTTGGCAGGATCCTCTCAGAGCTGCTTGTTCTGATTTTATACATAAGGAGACCTCATCTCTTAGCTCATAAGCAGCAGCGAACGAGGTGCAGAGTAGTGGGCATGCAGGAGTAGCTAAAAACCCAATCACAGGGAAGAGATACAACCCAAATTGGTCCGGCCATAGTCGAGGGCAAGCAGGCAAAAATTAGTGTGTGCATTCCTGGGACCTCGAAATTCTACTCCACAGCAGCCCAAGGAAACATGTAGAAGGAAGCACATTGTTCTGTCTTGGCTGAGAATGAGAAATGGAACCATCCACCAACCAGAATGAGTGAGTCTGTGAGCTAAAGTTTGTCCACACGAGAGGTATAAGATATGGCAGCTAACAAGAGATACATCATCCCAGCCCAATGATTTCACACCCCAGAATGAAAAAGAAACATATTTACAGCACATGGCTCAGGTGAGGAAACAAAATGACACTGTATATTCCCAAGGGAGGCCTCACATACACCACACAGAGAAACGTAAAATGACAGCCTCCCAGGAGAGACAGGGGGGCCAGAGAGGACTGGCATGCTTCCTTTATGTTCTTTAAACACGAAGAACTTAATACTTGTGTCATTTAAGTTCTACAGGGAAAAGTTCCAGCGATCTGGGTTCATTTGTATAGATGCAAAGATTCCAGGAACACAGCTGTATCAACATCATCATTTATGGAAAGATAATCTTGAATCTCCAGTAAAGGAGGATCAATGACAGTTAAAATGCAAACAAACTTGAGAAATGGTTCTATCCCAAATGGTAAAACACTCTTGCTAAATAGCAACCTTTTGGCTAGTTTCTGACTTGTAATCTGACCCTGGATTACTTAAAATAGGTGTTCATAAATGACTGTTTTTTCAAAGTGAGATTCTCTAGAACCCTGAGAGTACTTAAAACAACAACACAAAAACCCCAACAGAATGAAGCTCTCTGGGTAGACTACATCAGACTCCCTTGGGAAGAGACAACAGGATCTGCATTTTAACAAGTGCCCTGAAAGGGAAACACAAACACACACACACACACAATACAGGGCCAGCGAATGCCTAGCGATTCCAGTGCAAAAATCTTACAGTACCAACTCCAGGAATGATAGAGCCAAATAAAACCGAACATGTTACAGTGGTATGAAAACTCCTGCTGCAGAAGGGGAAGGCGATAAAGTACAAGGCTGCGGGTGTCGTTGCAAATGGTCTGTCTCCAGCCACTTCCTCAGGCTGCGTGGCCCTCTGGGCGCCCAGAGGCTCCCCATGATCACCTCATTTTGCTCATCCTTTTGGTGTCGACCGCCATCAGGGGGCGCTACCTCTACCCTTGTGATGGACCAGCCCACCTGTGGGCGGCAGGGGCAATTTTCTGCCACAGGCTCTGGGGTCATCTGAACCTTGGCCACTCACAGCGTACGATTATTTGCAAAGCTGTGTGAGAACACCGCCTTCTAGAGCATTTCAAAAGTGCAAGCCTGTGTTCAGAGTCAGACCGAGCATCTTAGGTGCAGGCCTTCCCAGCTGAGCACTCTCAGCTGTCTGGAGTGCTGTGTGGGCCAGCAGACAGACACCGAATTGTTTCATGACAAGGCCCAACTATGTCACTTCCCGATTCTCGGGCCTTGCTGTGGGAACAAAAACAAACTTAAAAAATGAAGTGATTAAGAAGAATGGAAACACGTGTACACGTCCTGTTCTCGAGGCTAACTGGCTGCACCATGTCACGTGACAGTGTTTCTGCAAAGCAGCAGCAGCGGAATGGAAGGGTTTCAAGCGATTGGCTGACCCAAACAAGATGGCTGACAACAAAAAGGGACTTCAGCCCTGATTCTGAGAGTCTGATTAATGGCTCAGGCGGAAGTTTGAAAATGTACATCCATCTGCAACATTCAGAAACTTAGAAGAAAAAAAAGACTTCCACTTTTGATATTTTGAAAGCCTGAAGTGAAAGCGATTTTCTTCTTCTCTCTTGCACCTCTCAGGATACAAATGACATGAAATCGTCTAGAAAAATAATTTTTCCTCCAGAGATCAAATTTCAGAAAGTGAGCAAGGTCAAATCAAGCAGGTGGCTATTGAATGATCCAACCAGGATCTAATTTACATTAAACAAACAAACAAACAGCGGCGGGGGGGCCGGGGGGAGCGCCTGGGTGGCTCAGTTGGTTAATTTTAACTCAGGTCACGATCTCGCGGTTCGTGGGATCGAGCCCCAAGCGCCGCGTCAGGCTCTGCACTGATAGTGCTCACAGCACAGAGCCTCCTTGGGATGGGTGACTCCGGACGCTGGACGTAGAGCTTACTTAAAACAAACAAAAACAAAAACAAAAACCTAAAGTAAACAAAAATTCTACCAATACAAAAACAAACCAAAAAAAAAAAACAACAAAAAAACCCCAAAAACCCAAAACAAAACACCGTTAAACACACCTCTGGATTCTTGACTGATATTACCAGTTTCAACCCCAAGACCCTATGGGCAGATGAGAACAGAGACAGCCGTCATCATGCTCATCGCAAAGCGGTGACACCAACAAGCATTTCAGAGGCCATCCTTCTGTGGGCCTGAAAAACGGTGCCAAGTTTTTCTTTTGTTCTTGCTGCTCTGGGGGAGGTTTTCAGATGGCTGGCTAGGCGGACGAGGGCTGACCCTACAGAATCCCCAGTTTATCCTTCCTGTGGCCTTGGGGCCTTTCCACCAACGCTGACTGACTTTTTACCATCAAGACCCTTACGGGGCTCTCGGAACAGGAAGAAGAAATGGAGGGAACTCACATTTGCCATGAGGGCTCATGGTTGCCTGCTGACAACCGTTCCGTCACTAAAACTGCTGAGTTACCAGCAGCATTCGTTAGGCGTGAACAACCACGGCTACCAAGATGGCACTTGACACGCTGGGGGCTAACAGAGCCACCCCTGAACACCCCTAACGGTTCTGGATATCGAAAGAATTCCGCATCTGTTTGCGGCCCCACCTGCTTGGCCACCAAGCACCTGGATGACACGGCGGTCCCAGGTGACTCCTGTCAGCACTGCCACACTGGCACTGAGCAGAGATACTTACTCTGCGGATGGGTGTGGAGGTGGGGAAGGGTCCGGGACTGCTGGGATGCCTTTTGGGAGCAGACTGCCCCTCGGGTGAACTGGTAGGAGAGGAAGAACCCCCGGACGAGTGGCTAAGAACAGAGTCTTCCTCGGGGCCGGACTCCAGCATCTCGCTGTCAGAGGGCAAGCCCTGGTCTGCAGGTGGCATGGGAGGAGACTTGGTTCGGGGAGGTTTTGCAGCCAGTATGTCCTCCAAGACCACCACGGGCACCTTCCCTTTGAACAGGATGCCCCTGGCTTCACTCCAACCGTCCTGGTCCTTCTCGGAGCATGTTCTCAGACCACCTGTCAGCTCAGGGCAGCTCTGGAGCGAGCCTTCCTGCCCCTCTCCACTCCTCTCTGCACCTCTGGAGCCAGCACCCTCCTCCTCTGCTTTGCATGGAATGTCTGAAAGGGTCTCTTCGGGACACGTCGGCTCGTCCTTCAGACTGGCCTCCGGCAGCCCCCTCTCACCTCCAGCTTCTTCTCTGGCCCCACTCACGGCCTCCTCGGAGGGAGAGGCAGCAGACTTTAGTTTACTAAGGGCCGCGACGCCATCTAGCTGGTCACTCGAGTCCTCCGTCAAATCGGTGATGACCGTGGTCTGGTCAATACTGGTTTTGACTGTACTTCTTAAAAAGTTATCTAAGGGACCCTTCCCATTGACAAGTTTTGGATTAAAATCTATGTCAGAACCCATATGACAGCTGTTCTCCAAGTTGTCCAAAGAGGTCTCTAGATGAGGGACTCGGCCTTGTGCAGGGGCACCCTCAGGGCTCCTCGTGTCATCTGACGCGTCCTCACTTTTCTCCTTTGGGACAAGGTTCAGGCGCTTGAAGGGCAGGCGAGCTGAAACAGAGAGGGGGGGGCCGTCTTTACAGGGGAAGTGAGGAGAGCAACAGCTCATCAGTACTCTAATATTCCACGTGCTCAGCAAGTATCAGCCTTGCTGGGCTCGAGGCGGGGCTGGGGGGGATTTCTCTAGAAAACACTTCTGTCCTCGGGTGCCCCAGTTGGCCCCTGCCCCTAATCCTTTCACCTCCGACACTGCTGCCCTTAACGTGACTCCCCTCAACACCAAACTTGCTATCTGTCCCCACAGGAGGAGGGAAGCTGCTACAGGGAACCAGATACCGAGTTTTAAAAACCAGAAACCACGGACTTGTATACGGTCCGGTCTGCCCTGAGGGCAGATATACTACCCTTCTCACACAGAAGGATTTGGACGCATTTATCTTCCTGTACAGTGGTTCAACCAGGGGAAGGTGTGCCTGTCGGGAATGTCTGGGGAAGTCTGAGGACGTCACTGGTTGTCATGACATGGGCAAAGTGACCAGGGACACCGCTAAACTCTACGATATACAGGACAGAATGTCAACAGAGCTGAAGTAGAGAAACCCTACAAAAGGCAGTGACCACTGGATTTGCTCCTGGAAATCTAAGAAATCAGTAATGCAACCAAATGGGTTTCCTTCCTGTTGGAGGTGCGAGTGTTTATCTCCCACGCCCCCCACGGGCCCCTTGATGCTCCTGCCGACGACCCCAACAGAAGGCCTCTGCTCCAAGGAAAGTAGAAACACAACTGAGGAGACCATGAAGGATACAAATTGTGAACAGTATATAACCCCTTCCCAGAAAGCTACCTTGTATTAACTTCTTGACTGGAAAAGCTGGTCTGTCTTTGCAATCCATGGCTGCGAATAGAAGCACCAAAGGACAAGTTACTAAAAGGTGGAAATCCTGAAGTAGTAAATGCATATGCAGCACCTAATATGTCCAAAGTGGCTGTCCCGTGGGGGCAATTTTTGTTTGCCACCCCTACCCCCAGGGCCTTTGGCAACGTTTAGGGAAATTTTTGGTTGTCTTGTGGCGGGCGCGGGGTGGGGGGGCATCTAGGGGTTAGAGGACACAGATACTGCTAAATATCCTAAAATACACAGGACGGTACCCACGACAGAATTTTCTGCCCCAAATCTTAATAGGTCGAGAAATTCTGCTCTCAACACTGTCACATCTTCTCATCTCCTTGTGGCACTCATCGCTCTGAAAGTTACATTGTTTATTATGTCTCCCTCCCAACAGGAAGCCTGTAACAACAGGGAGACGAGTTCCATACCACACCCTCGGCACCTAGCTCAGAACTGGCACTCGGTGGGAAACCAACGAGTACGGTAATAGGGACAGTGGAAAGGGGAATGACGGGGCACCCGCTGGCTCAGTTGTGGGGCATTACTTAAGAATAAAATCTTCAATGGGGCGCCTGGGTGGCTCAGTCGGTTAAGCATCCAAATCTTGATTTCAATCAGGTCATGATCTCTTGGTTCGTGAGATCAAGCCCCACGTCGGGCTCTGCGCCGACAGCGTAGAAGCTGCTTGGGATTCTCTCTCTCTTTCTGCCCCCACCCCTTTCACTTTTGTCTTTCTCTCTCTCTCTCTCCCTGTCTCAGAATAAATAAAATTGAAAAAAAAATCTTTAAAAAAAGAAAAAAGGAATGAGTGCAAGCAAAGATGAGAGAAAATAATGTGTTAGCAATTTCACCATTAACGACCCCAAAATGTTCTCCTCCAATCCAACCCCTCCTCACTAGCAAATCTATAAAATCAGAATAGGGCTTATTGTTTTTTTTTTTTTTAATGTTTATTTATTTCTGATACAGAGAGAGACAGAGCATGAGCAGGGGAGGGGCAGGGAGAGAGGGAGACACAGAAACTGAAACAGGCTCCAGGCTCTGAGCTGTCTGCACAGAGCCCGACGCGGGGCTCGAACTCACGGACCACAAGATCATGACCTGAGCCGAAGTCGGACACTTAACCGACTGAGCCACCCAGGTGCCCCTAGAGCTTATTGTTTTAAAATAAGAATCTATAAATCTTGCCAGGCTGGAGCTAAAGTGCTGTCAGAAAATAAAGGAGAATGTTTTCCTGCATAAAAAAAAAAAAAAAAATCTCAGGAAAGGCATCTAATAATAATATCAGAGCTGATACAGAAATGACGGCAAACAGAGCTAAGTCTTTGGAAAAAATATCCTTAAATCGGTTAGAGTAAGTTTGAAAGCTGACACCTGCTAGGATATCTGGCTTGAAAAAACTTACCTGGGGCATGCTACCTAAGTTTTGTAAAAGATATATACAAGGGAGCATTTGTAAAAAGCTAAAAACCTTGGCTGTCCCCCAAGCTGAGAAGATAAGAAAAGTACCCCAAGGACGCACATTTCCTTTCTACCCAATTCAAGACAACATCATCCTCAAGTTCTGTTACCCAAGTCATGTTCTTCCCCTCTTAACTGAAGATACATATCTCTAGCTACTTACATTTACTTCTAGGACAACCCCAAGTATTACTGGTGTGGCTCCGAGTCACCAGCTCTGATGCGAGTGGAAGGCAAGTGACCTGGGCCCCAAAGCTACAAGCTGACACAAAACAGTAGCCCACCCAGGGATCCAGATTGTTCAGCGGTGCACGTACAATTCACACACACTCGTGTGTAGTCACCAATGCTCTTCATTCTAAGATTACACCCCTCCTAATTTTATCTAGCCTTTAAACATCCCTTCCTTTTATGAGAGGAGGGTCACAGTAGGGAGTGCTTTTTAATTTTTTTTTTTTTAACGTTTATTTATTTTTGAGACAGAGAGAGACAGAGCGTGAACAGGGGAGGGGCAGAGAGAGAGGGAGACACAGAATCTGAAACAGGCTCCAGGCTCTGAGCTGTCAGCACAGAGCCTGACGCGGGGCTCGAACTCACAGACCGGGAGATCATGACCTGAGCCGAAGTCGGATGCTTTAACCGACCGAGCCACCCAGGCGCCCCTAATTTTTTTTTTTTTTTAATTAAACATTCTTACGGGACCAAGTGACTGTCGATGACAATCAGCCCCAACTTTATTTATAGGGATTTTAGGTCTCTGAAATTTCAAAGTCGGGAAACAATTGAAGGAATGGTTCTCAACTAGGGGGCGATTCTGCGCCCCCCACCAGAGGCCCCTTGGCAGTACCTGGATACGTATTTGGTGTCACAAATAGGGAAAAGGGGTTGGCACAGGGATCTAATGGGCGGAGGCCATGGATGCTACTCAACACCCCAGGAGTGCACAGGATAGCCCCCAATGTCAACGCGGCCCAGGTGTTGGGTTAGACTAGTTGATTTCCTTGTCAACCCTTATCTGTCGGGCACTTCCTATGTGCCAAGCATTGCGTCAAGGGCTAGGGATACAATGGGAGTCAAGCAAGGTAGACAGGCAGTCTGGTCTTCCTTGGTTCGCCATCCCACGTTTCGGAGGCTCTGCCAGGTGCCAGAAAGCCCCCTTCCAAGATGGGGTGGGGGAGGGGAAGACAGGTCTTCACCTTGCACGGCGGGCAGGATCAAGAACCCCCGAGTCCCAGCTCCCTGGCGATCCCACCAGCCAGGGCTCTTACCTGGGCTTGCCCTGAGCCGCAGACGCAGCGTTCTGGTCCCCGAACCCGTGTGACCCCGGGCCTCAGTTTCCCCACCCGGCCAGAGGGCCGCTGCACGGTCCGACTTGTTCAGGGGGCACAAACGCACTCGGCAACCTGCAAAGCCAGCCCTTTCGCCTCCCTGGGCCTCAGTCTCCCCTCCTGGCCACACCGACCCGTCACCGCAGAGAGCCCTGGAAGGACGAACTGACGCAAAAGCGCCGGGAAAAAAATGGTCGCGGCGCAACAATAACGTCAAGGAGGGCGCCCTGCGGGTCGCGAAGGCCCTCGCCCAGCTTGTAACGGCCGCACCGACCAAACGCCCGCCGAAGAGGAGCGGGCCCGGGGCCGGGAGGCCCGTCCGCTCCCAACCGCCACCTCGGCCTGCGCAGGCCGCGCGCCGCGCCCCCCCTTCCCCTCGGCGCGGGCCCGAACCGACCTGCGGCCGCTCCCCTGGCGCCCGGCGCCCCGCACTCCAGCTCCTCCAGCATCGCCCCGGCGGCGGCTCGAGCTCCCCTCAGGCGGCGGTGGCGCGGGCTCCGTTCAGGCGGCCACTGCCGCTCGCCCTCCCGCCCGCGCCGCTGCTGCCGCGGCCGCCGAGCTCGTATTTGGCGGGAACCGCGGCGACCCTCGCAGCCCGCGCGGCGATTGGGCGAGGCCGCGTCACGTGACAGCCCGCCTCGGGAAGAAGGGAGCGCCGGGAGCATCCTCGCGAGAGTCGAGGCTTCTATTCCTCCCCATGGCTCCCTTATTGATATTCCCGCGGACGACCGGGGTTTCCTCTCGGCCGCCTGTCATTGGCGGGGAGGAGGTGCCCTGCGATTGGAGGCGGAAGATGTCAAGCCGAGAGTTCGACACCGTGATTGGCTGAGCGTGTGGGCGAGGTCTGCGGGAGGAGGAGGGCCAGGCTCCTACGTCATGACGAAACGTTTTACGTAGGGTGACGGGTGACAACCTGAAACTGCGGTTTAGCGAGAACGAAGTTTTTGTTTTTTTCTAATTGGACATCGACTGAATATAGCAGCAGAAATTAGAATGATAAGTTTCTTTTTATAGGAACAACAGAAAGAAAATGTTACATGCAGAAAAAAAGTTAAAACAATAAAAAGGCTATACAGCAAAAAGAAACAAGTAAATTGTGTGCAGCCCTTCAGAAGCATTTAATATGCACTAAATGTGTTCAGAGGGAATGAATGAAATGGATCTTACTGACTTAATCCTCGGGATTTTTGCAAACACGGTTTCCTCGCCTAGAAAACTCCGCAGCTCTTTTCCTGCCTGGTTTTCTTCCTAACTTTTGGATCTTGGATAGGCACCTCAGGACAGCCTTTCTTCCCCTACAAGGTGGATGGAAGTTCCTTACAAGCAGTTTTTTTCCTTGAAGCAATTACAGCTTATGTTTGATTAGCGCATTATTTGATTTATTATCTTTGTCACTAGCTCCACGAGAGCAGGAATAACTTATCACTGTATCCCCACGACCTCTCAGTGACCGACACACTAGCAAGCCCTCAATAAAAAGTCACTGAGCAAATGCATAAACTTCATTTGATTGGACTGTGTGATCGTGTAGGTTAAAAGCCTCCCTTGGGGCGCCTGGGTGGCGCAGTCGGTTAAGCGTCCGACTTCAGCCAGGTCACGATCTCGCGGTCTGTGAGTTCGAGCCCCGCGTCAGGCTCTGGGCTGATGGCTCAGAGCCTGGAGCCTGTTTCCCATTCTGTGTCTCCCTCTCTCTCTGGCCCTCCCCCGTTCATGCTCTGTCTCTCTCTCTGTCCCAAAAATAAATAAACGTTGAAAAAAAAAAAAAAAAGCCTCCCACAGAGCAGAGGTCTTCTATCAACCTGTGAGCCTTAGAGTAGGTTTTCTTTAGCTCCAATCTGAGAAGTGATGAAAGAACACTGAAATTTAGTCCAACTTTGGGATTCTATCCATTCTGTAGATTGGATAATTAAAGCCGAATTGTTTGGAAGTAATGTGGAGAAAGAGGGAATTTAGGAATATCACTTTGGGCAAGTCATGTCTTACTCAAGGCCTGAGTTTCCCCATATGAATCGTGACATTCTGGCGTTAGGCAATGATTGAAGCCAGTGGATCACGACTGAGAGTGCCTCTCAGAATTTCAGTGGGAAATTTTTAAAAACTATTCACAACAGTCTCATCAGGACCTTTGGGAGGGAGGTTGCGGCATATGTATTCTGAAACAATCCTCTTAGTGCAGTATCCTCTGTTGAGGCCATTGGAAGCTTCCAGCAATCTTTGCTCGAGGAAAAGCACCCAAATCTGTCGGAGATTTCGGTACTGAAGTCGCAAACACTTCAGCTCTAGCACTTTCTTGTTCCTCTTTTTGGATTAACTTGTTCATTCCAATTCATTAGTAACTTCCAATTAACTGAATTCAATAAAAACTGATGTAAAAACTGTCAAGTAACATGTATCAATCTGGGAAGACTTCCTTCCTGAAGACGGTGACATTCCAAACAGATTTCTCTTTTACACATAGGATCAGGGGGAAAGGTTGGGGGAGAATACGCAAGAAAGGAACAACATTAGCAAAGGTCAACAGGAAACAGGGATCATGGGTTATAGAAAAGGAAGAGAGCTGAAGTCGGAAGGGTTGATAGAGCCAAAATTTGCAAGCTTTGTAGGCCATGCTAGGAAGTTGAGGGTATTCTGAGGTCAGTAGACTGATATGATAGAAATTGTGTTATAGAGCATCTTTCTGTCTGTGTTTTAGGGGGAAAATTAGAGGGGAACCTGCAGGTGGGCATACCAAGAGGAGGCTGGTGGGATGGTCTGGTCAGGGCAGGGAGGACAGTGGGTATAGAAAGGAGAAGTGACACGCTGATGTCTGACTTGGGCCACTGAATGGATGAGCACGTTGCCGGGTGGAAGGCGGTGTGTGGGGGAGGGACTAACCGCGCGGAGAACTGGGTTAGCCGAGATTAGCAAACAGGTATCTGGAGATTTGTAAACCTTCAGCCTCCCAACCTCCCCGGAAGGATTTAAGCGCCTTTCCTTTAAACGTTAAGACTACCTCCGCGACCCCAGGGGTCGCTGCAGCCTCCGCGGACTCTCTAGGCTCGCTCCTGTCTCCTCGCTGGCGAAGTGCGCGTGCGTTCTCTGGCCGGCAGGGGGCGCGCGTGCGCAGTCGGGGCCCGGGGCGCGCGCAAGCCGGCACCGGAAGTGTGCGGTTGCCATGTAATATCCTGGCCGCGCGGGCGCGCGAGGGGCTGAGGCGGCGCTGGGGCGGGCGCGGAGCTGGCGAGAGGGCGGTGGAGGCGGCGCCGAGGGGGCCCGCTGAGGCGCGCGGGGTGTCGGCGGCGCCCGGGAGCTTGTCGCTTGCGCGGTCCCTCCGGTTCGGGCGGGAGCCCCCACGACGGAAGGCAGCATGTCGGTGGCGGGGCTGAAGAAGCAGTTCTACAAGGCGAGCCAGGTGAGCGGAGGCCGAGGCGGGGGAGTGAGCCTCGGGCCCCGGGCTGCCCGGAGTCGGGGGTCAGACCAGGCCCGACCCCGACTCGGGAGGGGGCCGCGGGCACCGAGGGGGCGACGTTGGCACGCGTCCCCCGCTCGGTGAGCAGAGCCCAGGAGGGACAGGGGCTGCGAGCGAGGTGACCCAGGCCCAGCCCGCCATGTGGGCTCCAGTCTCCTCGAGGAGGGTGGGCAGACCCCCAGGAGGGGCAGAAACGCACCCAGAGGTTGACCCGGGACTTGGACCCCTCTTCGCCTCCCCTCCTCTCCTCTGAAAGGTCAAGGAGGGAGGAAAGAAGGAAGGGGAAGAAACCCTCCTGAGGCTGTCGACACGGGACTCTTGCCAGAGAGCCCAGGGGCAGGGAAACTTCGCGTCTGGAGTGGTACTTAAAAACAAACAAACAAACCCCCCCTTTGATGGGCCCGGTTGTGCCAGAGGGTGGAATGGAAGGTCAGTTTCCCCCTCTGGTCCCTCAGGCGTCCAGTCCCTTTCCCCAGTGGCAAAGACGGTCGCGGACGATTCATGCCTCCCTCCGAAGACACGCTTATGCCTTTCCTTTAAAAACACACACGCGTGGTGGTAACATAGTCTACAGAGTCCTGTGTGCTTTTCCTTCAGGGTCTTGGAGATGACATTAGAGCTGGAATTCTCCATCTCAAATGGTTCCCTGCCGTGGGGCAGCCTGGCCCTCACCCAGTTGCTACCAGAAGAACCCCCTCCCCCCATCCTGACAGCACAGATATCTCCCTGGGCTACCAGATGCCCCCGGAGAACTCCCCCCTTACCCCTACCCCAGGACTACGGCCCTAGAATTTCTTTGGTCTCTTAATGGACTCATGGTATACAGGCGTCTATTGACGGACGTGTAGATTGTTTCCAGTCGTTTTCTACAAACAATACTGATCTGAATAGCCAGTGACTATCTTTTTTTTTATTAAAAAAATTTTTTTTAATGTTTTTATTTTTTTTTGTAACGTTTATTTATTTTTGAGACAGAGAGAGACAGAGCATGAACGGGGGAGGGGCAGAGAGAGAGGGAGACACAGAATCCGAAACAGGCTCCAGGCTCTGAGCTGTCAGCACAGAGCCTGACGCGGGGCTCGAACCCACGGACCGCGAGATCGTGACCTGGCTGAAGTCGGACGCTTAACCGACTGCGCCACCCAGGCGCCCCTGTTTTTATTTATTTTTGAAGGAGGGAGAGAGAGAGTGTGTGCGTGAGCTAGGGGAGGGGCAGAGAGAGGGAGACACAGAATCCGAAGCAGGCTCCAGGCTCCGAGATGTCAGCACAGAGCCTGATGTGGGGGCTTGAACCCTCGAACCGTGAGGTCATGACCTGAGCCGAAGTCGGCCGCCCAACTGACGGAGCCACCCAGGCGCCCCTAGCCAGTGACTGTCTCTGGTCACAGGTGGGATTGGATTTGTAGGATAAATTCCCGGAGGTGGAATGCTGAACCCAGTCGTTTATGTGTGTTACCTGTGACCGATAAGGATAGGTTTTTTGGAAGGGCCAGGCCCCACTGCTCATTAATCTGGTGAACGCTGCAGAGCCACTCTCCGGAAAGCTGGGCACATGGGAAATTCAGTTTATTAATCCAGATCCAGGAAGCCCCAGATTGCTTGAATCCCACTGGTTCCTCCATCCCAGGTTCAGAACCGTAGGTGTGGACTTTGTGTGGGTAGAATCCACAGAACGAGCGACCATCTTAGGGATTGTGTGGGCCCCGCTGGCCAACCAGGCTTTTCCCACAATTTGGAGAAGTCCAGTGGGAGGGAAGAGAAACGAGTCCACAGTCACACAGCTGGTACCTTTTGTCCCTTGATGCATAAAGTCATGACCCTGGTGTTCGGGGCAGACCCCAGATGATGGCTGACCCCTGGAGGAACAGAGACTGAATCCAGAGGGGTTCTAGGATTACTGCCGAGGGTGCAGCCCTTTGCCCCAGCAGGATGGAATTAAGTGACCCGGCCCTGGGTTAGACCCTGCCCAACAGGCGCCAGACCCCCAGCGCTTGACCGGAGCACCTGGGAATGGCTGCCTGCTGTCTGGACCTTGATGTAGTCCCTCCTGCAGGAGAAGCCCTCTCCTCCCAACCCCCAGCTGTCAGGGCCCGTGCTGGTGGCCCGGACGGTCCCAAGCAGACACGCTGTGCCAGAGGAGCTAGCTAGGCCGCTCAGACCGGCCACCGGGGCTCCTCCTCTCAGCGGGAAGCAGGTGGCCCGCGTTCAGGTCTGTGAGAAGCGTGTCGAAACCTGGAAAGCGCGGCGTGGATCAGCTTGTGATCTCACCCTTCCGCGAGGCCCGTCCCCAAAGAATTGCGATGGCCACGTCCTACTCTGGGAGCGGTTGTCTTGGCCTCCTGATCCAACTCTGCTGAGTCGTGCTCTCAAGAATCATGCTGGCTGCACTCCATTCCCTTCTGCAATAGTTTCCACAGTCCCCCAGCATCTCTTGTTTATCAGGACAAGTCCAGCGTCTCCCTGTGGGTTTCTTGTCTGCGCTCAGTGACCCCCCTCTCATCCCCTTGTCCTCAGAAGAGGGTCAGCTGTTGAAGAGGGTGTTCTGGAGAATGGTATGAGGAGGCAGCTGATGTCTCTTGAGCTCTCACGGCGTGAGCAGGCGATAATGCTTTCAGCCGGCCAGTCTCAATGTGGCCTAAGCGTAAATGCACTCCCCTTTTACACAAAAAGACTCGGGGACATCTCTCTCTACTCTCCAGGAGGCATTGGCAATATCTGGAGACATTTTGGGTTGTCACAACTTGGGTTCCTATTAGTATCTAGTTGGGCGGAGGCTCGGGATGCCGCTCAACACCCCGTAACGCACTGGGCAGCCTCCACCCCCAAGAATTATCTGGGCCCAGACGTCATTAGTGCTGAGATTGAGAAACTCTGCTTTAAGATTTGAGACGAGTGGCAATAATTATACCAAAACAAACAAACAAAAACAATACAACAACAACAGAATCTCTCCTGGGCCGTTCTTGCGATAGCTACCTGCTTTTCTTAGTTTTCAAAACACAGATAACCGCATATACCCGGAGGGACAGGCACGTAAAACTCAGCATCGGGATCCCACGTTGTCAGAACCCCAGAGTGTCTGTTGGCACCTGGTATTTTTAAGAAGGTAGAAGCTTGCATCGTTGCTTCTCAGCTGGGGTGACTGACCCTGCCCCCCCACCCCCATGCACCCGCTTAGGGACATTTGGCAATGTCAGAGACGGTTTTTGGTCGTCGCTGCTTGGGGAGAGGGTGCTGCTGGCATCGAGTGGGTAGGGGCCGGGGATGGTTGCTAAACACCTCGCGGTACACAGCCAGCCTTCCCCACAACAAAGAATTATCCCGCCCCAAATGTGAGGAGCGCTGAGGTTGAGAAACAGTGCTTTGAAACAGGCTCTTCGCGGCAGAGGCTTGTAACAGTGTTGTTTCTAAATTGAGAACTAGAAGCCAGGTGGATGTGGGAGAGCCAGGGGCAATGGAGAGGCTTGGTTCCTAGTTGACGCTGTGATATTGATTAAAAGTTTCTGATCTCACTGCCGATACTGATAACAAACCAGTTGTTAGTATCTGGCAATATCCCGGCAAAGTCCGTGCCAGTTCACCGCTGGTGACAACGTTCAACTCTCGCATAGGGTTGGTTTGGACTTGAATGGGAAGTTCGTGAGCTTTTACTTCTTGTTGCAAACTGGCCACTGCTGGGCTGAGGCACGGTGAAGGATCTGTAGAGGAAAATGCTGGAAGGAACAGGCATCTGCCTGAGGCCTCAGTCCTACCACCCATCTGGTACTTATGTACATATAGGACTGGGAGCGATGCTTTAGTCTGAATATTTCTGGGGACCTAAGGAGGGTAAGGAGACCCCACTAACAAGATCCAGACTTGGAAGTTCATTTCTCATTGTAAATGACATTAATTTCCAGACCTAAACTGCTAACTGCTTTCTGATATTTCTTGTGGCTGGGCCAGATTTGAGAGTGTAACTAGGGATAGAGTTGGCAGCCGCCTGGAATGCTGGCTTGACTTTTTTTTTTTTCTTTTCTCTCTTTCTCTCTCCTTTTTTTTTTTTTTTTTTTTTTTTTGGCCTGAAAGGAGGGAGAGAGTTTGAACTGAAAGATTGGTTCTGTGAGAGCTAGGAGGAAAATTCATGACTGCCATATCCCAGAGCTTTGAAGTTCGTTGGATGCTTGCTAGGCCCTGGGTTTGTGCCTAGGAGGAAAGGTCAGACTTCCTTTGAGAGGCATGAGGTGGGGAAAGGGCCGGGGCACCCAGGACCCCAACCTTTAGAGTAATTAGTATCAGGGAGATGTGGCTGGTGTTTGGAACGTCCCCAGATCCTGCCTGCTCTGACCTATTTTTTAAACCTTATTGTGTGGAATCCCACTTGATTTCCTAGCAAAGGGTTTAGCCTGTTAAGTAATAAATATGGAGTGATCTTAGATGCAAAAAATCTGAACCGTGTAGCTCCCTCATCAGTGGGAATTAAAGCACGGAACCTGCGTGCTGAGCACAACAGGCAAAGTGGGGTCCCTGCCCCAGGCCCTTGAGCTCAGCAGCTGCAGGCTACCTGCCGGAAGACCCTCTGCCTTGGGGCAGCACACGCGGGGATGGATGGCTTTGGTTGTTACTGTGTCCACGTGAGATGGGATCTGGATTAAGTCCAACTTTGCCGGAAGCAACTCTGCTGACTCCCCTCGTAAGAAGACCTTTGAACCAGCGGCATCCCTGTGGGACCCTGGACCGCGATGTTCCCGTCCCGCTCCCTTGGTGGCCAGACCAGCCTGCTCTTTCCACTCGGCTTTGGGCCGCCAGCTTGCTGGATGGGTAGAGTCACCTGGTGTTTTAGGCCTGGACCGGGGAGCTACAGAACAGGGGTGAGACTGCCCTCCCCCGAAGGAACCTGGGGCCTCCTTAAACCCCACCGCTTCCCAGGCCTGTCCGTGAAGCTGGGGGAACCTGACCGCCTTCACAGGACCCTGTTTGCCGTCACCATCCTGCGTATTCTCGTTAACAAACCAGGACCTCTCAAGCCGGCATCGTGTTCGCTTCTGCTCCCCGTGCCCGCCGAGCGTGAGGTGGCAAGTTCACCTCTGACTCAGAACCCTGTGTTGATTAAAGACCGGTCAGCCTGCCTGGGCGCTCTTCTCCCTACTTAGCTGGCTCTGTGCGAAGGCAGAGCCACGGGACACTTAATTATAGTCCACGTGCCTCTGAATAATAGCACGTGAGGTGAGGAGTTCCGTAGCAGCTCCCTGCTCGGTTTCAGAAACTGGCGGCTGTCACATTTCCGAGACCCCAGAACTTAGCGAGTGAACCGAGGAGCCAGTGCTGTTTACCCCTCAACCCATCCCCCCAGCTTTCCCTTTGTGGAGCCCCCATCTGAGCGCTAGTTCGTACGGATGGTTCTGAGTTCGGCGGTTCACCCCTCAGGTGCCCGTATGCACATCTGCTCGAGTTTTTCCTCCGAGGAAACACCGGTTGTGACCAGGCCTACTCAGGCCTGCCCTTTGCCTCTGGCACGCGTCCCATGGCCTTTGACCCAAGGACATGGGCCGGTTAGCTGTGCTCTGGCCTGTCTCAGCCCTTCCCCTCTTCTGTTGTTGCCAATATTTTGAAACTGATCCAATCTGGGGAAACTCGGCTTTTATTTACTTATTAGACAGAGAACAAGCGGGGGAGGGGCAGAGAGCAAGAGAATCCCAAGCAGGCTCTGAGCTGTCCGCCCAGAGCCTGGCGCTGGGCTCGATCCCGTGAACCGTGAGATCACGACCTGAGCCGAAATCAAGAGTCAGACGCTTAACCCCCTGAGCCCCCCACCAGGCACCCCAAAACTTAGTTTTTAGTTTGGCCCCGTGGCCCACTTCTTTCATGGGATTTCGGAAGCAAGTGTGTTGCACGTTCTGGCTCTGGCAAGTGGGAGCCAGGGGGTTGGCGGGAGGAAAGTAGTCTTCTGTTTCTTATTTCGAAGGTGAAATTTGTAAAATTTGTAAGCTGGAGGGAAAGTGTGATGCTGAAGGTTTCGAGCCACAGACCTTCTCTGCCCCGGGGGTCGGGAGCTGTGCAGGCCGGCTGAGGCGTCTTTACCCTCGAACTCCAACCCTGATGGCGTTTCCTGGCTGGCGAAGTGTGAGGGGCAGCTTCTTCTGGTGCTCTTTCAAGGCTGCCCCTGGCAAGCTGGGTGGAGAAGTGTGTCAGACTGGCAGCAGCTGGTTTCTGTCTTCTCTCCTTGCTCTCTCCTCTCCCTCCCCCCTCCCCCCTTCCTCCCTCCCTCGCCTGGTCCCTGCCCTCCCCCTGTCCTGCCTCCCCCCCCCCCCAAGCTTTCGCAGGCTGGATTGGGTGGCCACTTCTCACTTCTCAGGAGCACTGCAGTTTGGGTACATTTCCGCTCATTTCCTGTTAGGCAGTAACCAGGGTTCCAGAACGCAGGATCCCAGAGGACAGCTCCACCTTCCTTTTCCGCTCAGCTCCTAGAAAAAACCTGCTGACTGGGCCCTGAGAGTGGGGTCACGCGGAGACTCCCAACCACAGCAGGAAAATAGATGTGTGATTTCCTCCGAAGGACCTGACTCAGCATCGGGTCGCTGCCCAGCTGCTCAGAGTTCCACACCTGGGGATCGAGCACCTCCAGTGGCCTCACACACCCCGTGTCTGAGACCTCCAGCCCCGTGGCCACTGTCCCCACAGGGCTCACAGTCGTAGGGAGTGCTGTCCAGTCAGACGATGTGACGTGTCCACCGAGGGTCACAGAGGCTGTGGGTTGTTCTCCCACACCCGGCAGCCCTCCCTGCCCTTGGCCTGGTGAACCTTAGTTCCCCTCCCATGTGTCCCTTCAACCTTCCCACAGCATCTCCCCAGCCCCCTGGCAGTCAGAGCCCCTGTTCCTGTTTCTCAGACTCTTGCGTAGTTGCCTTCCCAGTCAAGGGCTGGGATTGATGTCTTTGTCACTGGATCCTAAGTCTCTGCGGGTAGCGCCCCGTGTAGTTCTGCCGTTGCCGTGTGCCCAGTTGAGCCCAGCCCCTGGCCTGTCCCGGACACTCAGTGTTGTATCGGATGGACGGACAGACGGATGTTTGCGCACACTAGTGAGCAAATGGTTGCGTCATGGGTTGTGGGTGCAGATGCCGGAGCTTTGGTGTCAGCACGCCTAGAGGAAGCAGAGCCTGGGACAGGCGGGAAGTATGAACATCCCCAGCTGGCCTGGCATTCAGGGCCTCCTGGAGCCCTGCCTGGTCCCGGTTTTAAGTCCCACCCCTTCCCTTTGTGGGTGGCATACTCCAGTCCGACCGGTGTGTCCGCCCAGCCGGCTACCTTGTACTGCCTTGTGCCTTACCTTCCCCACCCCAGCCCGGTCTCCCTGTCCACTTCCTGTTTGTGTCTTTATGCTTGCCATCTCCTTTGGCCACCCGCTGGAAAGACTTGTCCGTGCTCTGAGCATCGGCCCGCTGGTCTCCACCCACGTGCCACACGCCAAACACATCCTCACACCGAGTGTGCTTTTCTTCTCGTCAGGCCGGAGCTCCTGAGGGAGCAGGGCTTGCCTGGGCCATGGCTTGCTGGCCAAGTTGTCGGAAATGGTGGGCTTCTGAGAGCGGGAGTGGGGCAGGACAGTGACAGGGACGTGGCTGCTGCTGTGTCCCCGGGGGCGGCTCCTGCTCAGGTCCAGGCAGACCTCCAGGCGAGCAGAGTGGCTGACAAGCCTCCATCAGGAACAGGTCCAACTGGTTTAAAAATAATTCAAAGCTCAGAGACTGTCCCCTTGGCTTTAGATTGGCACGACAGAATGTGCACGATTCAGTCGCTACTCCCCAGGAGTTCCCAAGCATCACCTTGGCCCATAATTCACATCTTTGCCAGTGCCCTCCACCCAGCCCTACTTTTTCAAAAGTGCAACAAATGATGAACTTTCTGTCATTTTGGGCCTTAGCCCCGGGATTGAGCAACGACCCACATTCTTAGGAAGCCCCTTGGGAAGGAAACTGGTAACTTCCTGCTCCTTTTTACCCCCAAGGACCCAAAGCTCCTCCTGGTCCCCTCCGCCGGCTCGCCTCCCCCGCTTGAGGCCCCATGGCTGCCTGAAGGCAAACGGGCAGGCATCCGTCAGCCCGAAGGCCTCACCCCATCAGAGCCCGGGCTTTGTGGAGGCAGCCGCGCAGCGCTGGCCCTTCAAGGCCAGTCTTTGTGGTTCAGAAGAGGGCCGCTGAGGGGCTGGGGGTGGATTTCTCCATCGCTTAACCTCACCTGCCCGGCCTAGGGTTCACCTTTCCCTCCTGGGAGCTCAGGAGCCCTTGCTGTGGTTAGTCTCTTGCTTGTTGCTGCCCTGCGCAGGGCGGCCTTTTGCCCATCTTCGAGGGGTTTAGGACTTGCTGTGGCTCCCCACTGACTGCCAAGCTGGCCTCTGGGTCAGGGCCCCCAAACGCATGCAAGTGAGGCCCCCCACAGAGGCGGGCCGCGAGGTCCTGGACGTGAAGATCCAGGTGTCTGTCTCCTCCAGCTGTGGCATGGAGCATCGTCGCAGCGGAGAAGTGTGAGGCGGTCGTCCCGGGCTCCCGGCCGGGCGTCTCCGGCTCCAGCGCCTCAAGGGCACCCGGGTGTTCTCTCCCTGCCTCCCACAGCAGGCCCCGGCTTTGTCCCAGAGCGCGGCTTCAGCTCAGGGCGGCCGGGAGGCACTGGCAGCC
Organism: Lynx canadensis; assembly: GCF_007474595.2. Lineage (NCBI taxonomy): Eukaryota > Metazoa > Chordata > Mammalia > Carnivora > Felidae > Lynx > Lynx canadensis. The sequence goes on along the minus strand of NC_044304.2, from coordinate 3,036,047 downwards.
CCTGCTGCTCGGTGGGACCTCTCCACCACCCGGGGATGAGCAGGCGCGGGAGTCTTAAGTGGAAGCTGCGGGCCGGAGGGGTGTCTGGGACTCGGGAGGGCGCGGAGACGGTCCTTTTGCCCAGTTGCCTCCGCCGTGCCCCTGGAGTCCATGAGTCGGCTCGGCTTTCCAGCAGAGCCCGCGGGGTTGACCTCTGGGAGTTTCCCCTCGGTGGCTCACGGCTCACGCTCACCGGGCCCGGAGCCAGCCGCCGCTGGGGTGTTGCAGAGGGACGCCCCTTCTCCGGCGCCCCGCTGAGTTGTTGCTGTTGTGATCAGTATTTATGACTTTTCGCTGATCGCATCGTTGTGTTCTATTGACGTGGTCACGTGAACGTGCTCTGCGTCACGATACGTCACGTCGTGTTCCGCCAGTAGCCGTTATCTAGCTAACGTTAAGTTATATGCTTAGGTGTGAAGTTATGCGCAACGCGTCTTACATTGTGTCCCTGCTATCGCTGCCGGACCGTGAAGTGTTCCAAGCATAGAAATAGAGATGAGGAAGGACCGCAAGAGCCAAGTGCCCACAAGACCTTCCTGCAACACGAATACAGTCACAGTCAAAGCCCCCTCCCTCGTTTGCACCTTTATTGCACAGAAGTAACGCCAAGAGTGCCCAGGATTGTTTTTGTGAGTTCACCCCTCCTCTAAGTGGCGTGAGGTGCTCGTGTCGCTCAGCACTGTGGGCGTGTCCCCTTCACGTGTGTCCCCAGACACATGTAACTCTAGGTTCACTGCTCGGCCGGCTGGCTTTCCCCGGCATGACGGTGCCACAGTGCACTTATCCGGCCCCTGCCTGCCAGTGGGCATTTAGGGCTTTGCGCGCTTTTGTTCTTCCGGACCGTGTGGCGGTGAGCTCTCTTGCAGGTGTCCCCTCCGGCACGTGCGTCAGTTTTTCCGGACTTATACCTCATTTAATGAAGCCATATAGGTTTTCAGCGGTACCAGCCTGGAAAACGAAACAAAACAAAACCCGTACTCAGTTTGCATGACCCGAAGTCCTGAGCCCAAAGCTGGCGGGAGTCACGTGTCTGAACACTCACAAGGGTGATGTTTCAGGAGATGTTTCAAGTGTGCTGCCCAGGGAGCTCAGCGGGGGGCACGGAGGCTCCGAGGCACAGGCTAAGCTGGGGGTCGTCCAGGGGGAGGGCGAACCGTGGGTAAACCTAGGGTAAACCCAGGGAGGCAGCCCGCACCCAGAGCCCTGCATCTGCCCTGTGTCCTCCTCACAGAATTAATCTGGTCCTCGGCCTGTCACCTCCTCGGTAGCCGTGTCCTCAGTCCTGTTCTCCACAGCGAGGCTGAGTTCGCAGAAAGCGCCTGGCATCCGGTCTTGCCACACAGGGCCACTTGGGCTGGTGCATCCGGTCAGAGCTCACCTGCCCGCTAGCATGTGTCTGTACGTGGGCGCTTTGCAGTCCTTCGATTCCCAGCTGTGCCTTCTGGTTTCGGCTCCGGCTATTAGTCCTGTGGCAGTATGTTTAGCGCCCCCCCCCCTTTTTTTTTTTTTTGCATTGTTGTGCTTTTTGTGCATGATTTCACTGTTTGAAATGGCCCCACGCGCAGAACTATGGTGCTGGCTGGTGGTGCTAAGTGCAGGAAGGCTGCGCTGTGCCTTACGGAGGAAACCTGTGTGCGCCATGAGCTTCCTTCGGGACGGGGTTACCGCGCTGTTGGCTGAATTCACCGTTGACGAGTCAATAGCGTGTATGAACTATGGTGTCTTTAAACAGAAACGCACGTGATGCGAGGTGATGTATTGATCGGCCGTGACTAGAGGCTCACAGAAACCTAACCCCAATATCTCTCCCAGGAGCTGTGGCTCCACGTTCAGCAGTTCAGTGTTTGCAGGGACTTTCTAGAACAGAACTGCTATGAATGAGTGGCGAGAACCGCCTGCAGTTCCCGTGGCAGGCAGGGTGACTCAGGGTGAACCCAAGGGTGTCCCCACCCCACAGAGCCTGCGTGCGTGCTGCCTTGGCCAAGAGCCCTTGCTGGTGGGATCCACAGCATGGAGCTGGAGATGCAGAGACCACTCGGAGTGAACCGGGTGGGCCCCGTCTGCTGATCAGGGCTCCTTAAACGCAGGCTCCTGTCCCCTCTGGGGTGAGAGGGAAATGTGACTGCAGAACAGAGGACCAGGGAGAATGGAGCATGGCACGTCGGCTCCACAGCCTTTGGGGACAGGACAGGCCACAGCCAGGGAACGCAAGCTGCCTCTAGAAGCCAGGAGAGGCGTGGAAACCCCCAGAGCTGCCGGCACCTTGGTCTCGAGCCTGGTGAGGTCCACGTCGGATTTCTGACCTCTTTAAGATTTTTGTGTTGTTTCAGCCTCCGGTCGTTTAACGTGTTGTATTGTTTAGGAAACTCGTGTTGTTTTGTCACTGAGGTTACAGTAATTTGTTGTGGCAGCCAGAGGGAATGCAGACAGGTCCCCCCCGTCTTAAAGCCTTGTCCAGAGACAGGTTTTCGGCTCAGTCTTTAAGGGGTGGGTGTGTGCACACATGCACATGTGTGTTTTCTCCTCCGTTAGCTCTCGCCTCCAACCTGATGGCCAGACTCCACCAGAAAATAGGACTGGTGCACTTGGCCAAGTCCACTTAGGGGGTCACTGTGCTAAGAACAGTTCCTCCAAGAGCCGCTTCCACTGAAGTGCTCTTTGGAGCAAATCGGAAGCTCTGCAATGGTCACTCCCTGGTTCCTGGATCCCCCACCTTGGCGACTTAAGAGCTGGTGAATTCGTAGACCATCCCCCGTCACCGTTGTTTAATGTGCATTTGAAACCTGGCTCGGTGGGGCGCCTGGGTGGCGCAGTCGGTTAAGCGTCCGACTTCAGCCAGGTCACGATCTCGCGGTCCAGGAGTTCGAGCCCCGCGTCAGGCTCTGGGCTGATGGCTCGGAGCCTGGAGCCTGTTTCCGATTCTGTGTCTCCCTCTCTCTCTGCCCCTCCCCCGTTCATGCTCTGTCTCTCTCTGTCCCAAAAATAAATAAACGTTGAAAAAAAAAAATTAAAAAAAAAAAAAAAAGAAAACTGGCTCGGTGCTCAGGCTTTATGCAAAAACCACCGTGTCAGCCTCAGGGTGCCGCGGCACAGGAAGCATCTCAGTAGGGTCTCCATCTCCCGGGGCTCCTGCCAGGTGTGTAGAAGGAGGCTGGCAGCTCTCGAGTCCAGTGGCACCTTTCTTCCCATTGTGAAGCCTGGAAGCTCACACCAGACACCCTTTGCTTAACGACCCCTCACATCTTGAGAAGGGGCACTTCAGAACCCCGTCCTGGGCATCTGTTTCCGTGCCAGCCCTCAGCTCCTCTGCCCTCGGCACTGGTTCAGGTCCCCGTGTCCCTTGTCTCTGCCTTTACTCACTCCATGTCCCTTTCTCCTTTCTGCACCCAACCCCTCCTTCAAAGTCCAGTTCAGGGCCATCTCCTTCGTGAACCCTGCCTGGTTCTCTCCCCACAAGGAGGAAGTGGCCTCTCCCTATCCCTTGGCATAGATCCCTTCTATCATCATTTTTTTGGTGTCGTTTTATATTATTCATTTTCCCCTTCTACTACATCTGGCACATCTAATGATTATGTGTTGAATGAATTGGGCAACTTTCTCAAAAGGAGGAATCCGGGTTTCTGACTTTGACCCCGGTTGTCCATCCCCATCCCGACAGAGCAGATCAGCTCAGGGTAGGAGTCTGCAGGGTGACTGAGTGATTGAAATAGGGCTGATACAGTAACCCAGGGTCCTATGACAGGAGACTGAAGGGAGGGACCAGGGACGATTCCCAAGGTGATGACCCTGGGCGCTGGCTTTGCGTCTGGACGTGGGAAGGAGAAAGGAAAAGAGAACACACGCAGCTAGAGTGAGGCCCCAGCGTTGGAGCCTCAGGGCCACTGGCCTGCCCTGTTGGGTTCTTACCCCTCATCCGGGAGCCCAGACACAGTCTGTGGAGTCGGTCCTTGCGGGGAAGCGGAGGCAGCCCCGGGTGCTGGGAGATGGCCCTGGCTGCTAGACCCGCGTCACGAGGCGGAGAGGGATTTGAGAACTCTTTCGGCTCCGAGCTTAAGAAGCGGCAACGCCAGACGTGTATCACATGGGTGACAACAGAGAAGGAAGGCCGGGGGAAAAGACCACCAGACTGGGAGCGCAGGCTTGCTTTTCTCCTGCAAAAAATAAAAACAGCCTCCTTGAAGAGTACCTTGAGTCAGAATTGCACTGCCGTCTTGGCCAATGCAGCACGACCCCTGACCCCACGTCGTGGGGGTGAAACTCCGTTCCCTGAGCGGAAGTGCGGCCTGGATGCGCACAGCAGCGCTGTCCGGGAGAACGGGGAGGACGGAGATCTCGGGTGGGGGCGTTGGGGGCAGGAATCCCATTAGCCCGGATGGAGGGTAGAAATCCACTTGGGGGTGGTGAGGGCCGGCCGGCAGGCGGGCTTGGTTGGCTGGGTGAGAGCGGGAGGAAGAGGGCGGACTGGAGACTGGTGCAGCAGTTGTGTGCCAGGGGCTCCTCTCCACCGGGGGTTTCCCACCCATTCCTTCCAGCTCGGTGCCCCGCCCACCCTGCCCCACAGGTGGAGCTTCGGGATCGGGTACAGCCCATCAGCTGTGTGGTTGGTGCTGTGAGATTTCTTGGAGTCGAGGTTCCGTCACTGTCCCCTCGGGTGGGGCTTCTGTGGCAGAGGAAGAGCTGGCAGGTCGGCCTGCTGTGGACGTGGTTTTTATCCCTGCCTGGGTGTGTGGGAAGCCATGGGTCCCTCCTAGGAGGGCTCCCCAGAAGGCCTTTCACCCCAGGAACGCGGACTCGTTGCTGCCCCTGTCGTGTGGGCCCCTCGGCAGATCCTGTTTCTGGGCCTCGTCGGAGTCGTGGAGCCCTGCACACGGCTGCTGCCTGCACACAGCCTTCCTGGCCGCCCTTCCTTGGGTCTTGTGCCCCGCAGCGAGCAGCAGGCGTGCGTGTGTCGGGTGGTCTGTGGTTTTTAAAGCACGTTCACACCTGAGTCCCACAGCACGTCGCCCCCACCTCCCGTGGCACAGGTGAGGAAACTGAGGCTCAGAAGGGGCTGCCTCTTGCATAGAGTCATGGGGCCTAGAGTGCCCTCCCAGGAGCTCCCAGAGGGCGGGCTGTGCGTGCTAACGGTACCTGTTATCTCAATGGATATTGGTTGTCCCGGTACCTAACGGGAGCCAGGCCCCTGCCACCCTCCCAGCTCCTCACGGGAGGCACACTGCCCACTGGAAGTTGGTGTTTGGGGGTGGGGAGGGGGGCGAGGCTGTCCCAAGTGGCATTGCTGGAGTGAAGATGAGCCCTGAGGGAGGAGAAGGGGCCTCTGAGAACGGCTCGTCTCCGTCTGTGGCCTGCAGCACGGTCCCCCGGTGCTCGCCCGCTGCTGGGGCACAAATGGTGACAGCGAGTGTGTGCGCGTGCGCACGTGTGCATGTGCAAGGCCTGACCGCGCATCCTGAGAAAGGACAGGTCTGCCTGCCCTGTTCACTAGAAGGGTGGGTGGCAGCTGGGGGCCCAGGAGCAGTTTGCCCCGGTGACCGCCAGAACTGCGGCTGCTCCCTTCTCCTCGGCCCTGCTGGTCTGTGCTGCGGTGACTGCACCGTGATTCCGAGACTCCTCCCAGCTCTGAGTTCTCGAGATTGACTTTGCAGTTGAGAAGGGCGAGTGCCCCTGGACAAATGGGGGGTGTGTAGGGAGAGGAGTGGTCGGGCAGGGTCACGGCCACAAACACGCAGCAGGGGTTGGTCTCCCGGGCTGAGAGCTGCTGATGGCTTCACCTCTCCCTGCTTGCCACGTGCTGTCCTGGGATCAGCACCTGCCCAGGTGCTTTTTTGTAGCCAAGAAACCGGTCTTGGACTGTGGGCCACCGTGGCCGTGAGTCACCTGTTAGCCAAGCCTGTTGTCACCGCCCTGATATGACAGGCGAGCAGTAGAGCCAGGTGAGGGTACATTCCTCAGCACGCACTCAGGGCCTCCGCCTGGAGCTGTGTCAAGGAGCTCTGCCCTCACAGCGGCCCTCGGCGCCCCGAGCGTGTGTGGGCCCGGTCCCACACAGCTCCAGCCTGGCGTGTTTCTGTTTGGTCTTTAGAGGCTGTTTGCCTGCCAGCCTTCCTTTCCTGTGTCCTGTGCTCCCAAACCACAGACTTGTGGCTCTCACGCGGGTTCCCTGTCGATAAGAAACCATTGCCATTCCGGGAGTGGGGTCCTCTGGATGCGAACCAGCCCGGGCCTGGCTTGCTCAGATTTCTTTCTTTGCAAATTTCCCCGAACCTTTGCTCTCTGGTGAGGGAGCCGGCTGTGGGCAGACCTGGGGTGGAGAGCAGGGAGCTGGGCTGGCAGCCTCCAGCCAGAGTGCCAGCCTGGCCTGAATTGCCCACAAGCAGACACCAAGGGGAAGTTGGGGATACGGACAGGTGCTGCCGTCTGCTAGCTCCTGAGTCTGCTGCCACCGCGGAGCGGTGTGTGAGGTCGTGTCAGTTAGGTGCTTCCTGGTTCAAGCGTGGGCACAGCAGTGATGGGGTTGCTCACTTCAAGTTCACAGTCCGGCGGGCGGAGGGCCATAAAGAGATGGGAATGAGGCGGTGCCGTCATCGAACAGAAGACACAGCTCGAGTGAACCTGGTCCAAGGTGATGTCTGAAGGGGGCGGGGGCTTGAGAAAAGAAGTGCCAGTAGTGTGATGGGACAGGTGGCCAGGGGCCACATCGCTCCTGCCTAGATAAGGAGGCAGGTGATGGAGAACCAGGAGGGCTTCCTGGAAGAGGTGGCTTCTCATTAGTTAGGCTTTTAAAAATGGAAGGGGTCTTAGAGACAGGAGCGATGGCCTCTGTGTTCCAGGAGGCAGGGGCTCTGGGCTTTAGATCGATTCATCGGTCACCTTAGCTCGTCGTGATTGGGGTACTCACGGCCCGTCATTGAGACTTGTGCCCGGGTGCCTAGCCCCTTGTGTGGTAAGCTGTGCTCCCGGTGTTTGATACCGACCTTGTGTCTGTGCCTTCCAAGCAGGATTTCCAAACTTCGTCTCCTGTCTCTTCCTGAAGAGTTAGTCTTACGTAAGCTCTGCCGTCGATAAAAGAGGAGTTCGTGGAACACCCTTGTTGTCTCTGCACACGCAGAGCAGAGTCCTGCTTCGCCACCCTGACTGTGGACCGGCAGCTGGCGGCCACCGCACGGCACCCGCTGAGCGACGCGGGGCTGGCGCCGCCCGGCCAGGCAGGACTCGGGGGACTTATTACATTTGTTTGTGGGCTGGGTGTTTCTTTTTTATAAGTTTTCGTCTGAAACTGACTTTCCCAGTTGTGTGACCCACAGCCCTCCTGCCTCATCCCCAAGATGAGACGATAAAACGCACAAGGCTGATACATATCCAGGCATTTTAGCCCTGTCATGAATCCCACGTGTGGCCTTTTCCAAGGAGACGAGCGTCAGACAATTGCTGGCATCTTGGTAGTTGGTAAAAACTGTCTGTACGGTCAGGGGTGCCGGCTGGGATCAGGCCCAGCTCAGAGTCCCCCCGTCGGCGGGCCTAGTTCCTTCCACCTGTCCTGGGAGGAGGCAGAGGGAGCTCACAGCCTGAGCCCCCACCCCAGTCTGCTGGTCCCTCTGCCGGGCCTGTGGCTTTGCTTCTCCCTTGCCCAGGGTGTGTTCTGGGCAGAGCCACAGTCAGCATATGGGGGCGAGGGAGTCCTATCCAGCTCTTCCCAGGTTAGCAACACCATGCCACGGGAAGGGTTCTGCATGAGGGAGACTGGTGGAGCCCCCGAAGAGCTCCAGTCTGGTGCACCCCTGGTATTTGTACAGGGCTCTTTAAAATTTTTTTTTTTTTTCAACGTTTATTTATTTTTGGGACAGAGAGAGACAGAGCATGAACGGGTGAGGGGCAGAGAGAGAGGGAGACACAGAATCGGAAACAGGCTCCAGGCTCCGAGCCATCAGCCCAGAGCCTGACGCGGGGCTCGAACTCATGGACCGCGAGATCGTGACCTGGCTGAAGTCGGACGCTTAACCGACTGCGCCACCCAGGCGCCCCTGTACAGGGCTCTTTAATGTTTTGGGAGCTTTGGCCTCGTGTCAGCCCTGAGCCATGGATTGTGTCAAGTTCCAGAAGGCTCAGGACAGAGCCGGCCCTTGAATTCAGGTCTCCTGCCTCTGGGCCAGCATAGGTAACTTGGGTCCTTGGCCTGACATCCAGGAGCAGGTAAGGTCCTCCCGACCACCCGCTTGCAGGGGCCTAAGATCGGCCCCACACTTGCTGGTGGGAGGGCTGGGGTTTGCAGCCCACCCCAAGTGCCGACCTCAGTCCCCAGCAGACCAGTGCTCGTTATTAATCAGCTCCCTTGCACCCAGAGCCCTGACACCCAGCCTCTGAAAATAAGGAAATGGGCGCCTGGGTTGCTCAGGTGGTTAAGGATCCAACTTTGGCTCAGGTCATGATCTCACTGTTTGTGGGCTCGAACCCCGCGTGGAGCTCTGCCCTGGTGGTATGGAGCCTGCTTGGGATTCTCTCCCACTTGCTCTGCCCCTCCCCGACTTGTGTTCTCTCTCTTAAAATAAATAAATAAACTTAAAAAGAAAGGGAGGGAGGGAGGGAGGGAGGGAGGGAAAAGAAAATGAGGAAACAAGCCAGAGAAGTGCAGGGGCAGCCTCCGGAGACGGGTGATTTTAACACTTTTGGGGCTCAGTTACCCCTTCCGCCCGGCTTGGTCTCACAGTGTGCACCACACTGCCTGGCCCTGAGCAAGGCACCTCGCCTCCTGGGCCTTAGTTGTCCTGTTTATGAGGTGAAGGTAGTTGCTCAGAGGCTGCAGCTGGGCCGGGTGGTTGCTGGAGGTCTCAGGTGGCTCTTTCCGTTCCTTTTGGGGTCTCAAGGATGACAGAAGGACCACGGAACATCATCATCTGTGCTGTGTGACTCTTTCTCAGCTCCCGCTGTCCTGCCTTCCTCTGCAAGCCATGAGTGTTTCAGCTGGAAGCCAGCTTTCCCCAGCACCCAGCAGGGCCACTTCCTCCCCCAGATTCTGTGTAATCGATCAGGGACCTGGTTAACTGTGGATGAAAAGGAGGGCCAGTTTTGTTAAGTGGCCTCTGCTTCCTTGTGGGGAAGCTCTGGCATCTTAATGGAAATCCGAGGATTGTCGATCTTTACAGTTGAACCTGGGCCAACACTCCATTTCATTGACAAGGAAACCGGGAGGGTCCCCAGAGGAGCCAAGACTAGGACTAGAGGTCACTGCTCCACCACGGTGCGTGGGGAGGGTGCTCAGTCCTGTGGCTCCTGGCCAGACGGACTGGGAGGGGAAATCCCTGTCTGTGGCCAGTGTTGGCCAGCCTGGGCCCTCCGCAGGCCGACACTCAGCCTGCCCTGTCCCCACACCGTGCACGTGGAGCCCAGGCCAGGCAGGGCGAGTTTCTGGTTACTCCTTCTCCTAGGACTGCTGAGTCACCTTGGGGGAGGGACAGGCACTTCCTTGAAGCAGGGCTGAGGCCAGCTCTGTACGTTTGGTGGCTGGGACCCTGAAGCAACAGGAGACGGCACTCGCAGCTGCCTGCGCCCATTCTGCCTCTGCTCGGCCCCTCGCTTGGCCTCCGGGTCCTCCCGTGCCACTGCGCCTGTGTTTCGTTAGCCCCTCCTCGGGAGGCGGCAGGGGACGGGGGGGGGGGGGGGTCAGCCCTGAAGGGAAGCAGCCGGGGCGCGGCCGACACGCCACACTGACCCTGTCCCGTCCAAGAGCGACCCTTTGTAGGTGGGAAGAGGGGCCAGCCAGTCCGATGGTATCCATCAAGCCCATGCAATGTGCTGGCTTGGGGCAGAAAGCAAGACGCACGGTCCCTGCACCCTGGGAGTGTGCTGTCGGCTAGGGACCAACGTGGTATCCAGAGTTAGGGAGAGTGCTCTGAGGGGGGGGCCTGGGGGCCTCTAACGGGACATCACACTGAAGCTGGGGCCTCTGACTCCCCCCAGCAGTTAGGCTGGAGTGATGGACTGGGGGCACGGAAGCAGTCCTGGGGGTGCAGGCAAAGCCCGGGCAGGTGCCTGGAGAGGGTGGCAGGCCCTGACTTGGCTCATGGAGAGCCCTGGACAGGAGGCAGGAGCAAGGCCCGGGGAGGGAGGCCAGTGTGGAGGCTCCCCGGGCTCCCAGGGAGGGGTGAGGAGAGTCCGAACCAGGGAGGGGGCAGGCCTGGTTCAGGCACGTGGAGGGGGCACGAAGGGACCTCGTGACAGACTCCTAGGTGTTGTGAACCTCATTAGGAAAGCCGTGTGACCATGTGGGGGAGGGTGGGCGGCGACTTCACTGTCAGTGAACAAAAATCCTTTTAGCCGGAGCCGAAGGGGCAGCTTCCTGGGCGTCTGCCGTGTGGGAGCCTCTCCCGGCTGGTACTCGGACTGTGTTGCCTGCAGAAGCAGAGGTCAGGGCTTGAAGACCAGGCCTCAGCGACATCCCTCTTGTGTCTCGGGGACAGCGACACCCAGAGCTTCGTCACCTGACTCATCACTCCCTCCGCCTTGACAGTCCCTGAGTGATTCTCCCCGTCTGCCTCGCCACTTCCTTCTCCAGTCAGTTCTTCCCGATGCTCGCTTCCTGCTTTGCTCCCAGTGCAGTGGCCATGGCCAGCTCAGACTTCTGGATTAAGCCAGACAGGTGACTCCAGGGCCTTCCCCCGTCATTTGAACAGCGTGTGCCAGGCAGGGAAGTGGCAGCTGGGACTTCACGCGGCATTCGGCTCACCGCCTTCCAGACAGCAAAGTGTTGATCTTCCCGGGCCAGCCCGGGGGCCCTGCTCTTCATCTCGAGGAGCCAAGCGGTTCAGGGAGGCGGGAGGCTTGAGCCCGCCTGAGACGTGACCTAAACGGCCGGTCCTGCAGGTGGCAGAAAACCACGGGGGTCCGGATGGCAAGAGGCCAGGTCTGACCGGGGCCCCCATGCCAGGCTCCTCTGCACAGCCTTCCTGGCTCTCTCCCCAGACGACAGCCAGTCCCGTCTGGCTGGGAGACCGGCAGCTGGCATGTCCCTGCAGTCTGGGGGGCCTCCGGCTTCTGCTTCTGAGCCAGCCTCTCAGCCGCTGCTGCCCCTTCTGCTGGGGGAACGCCCCGGCTTTCCGAGGCCACCGTCTTCTGGCACCAATACTACGCTCCCAGCGAGGCCCTGCCGTACTGCGTGCGGAAGTGTGTCTGCGGGTGCGTGTCTGCTCGCCGGGGCCTGATCTGGTGGCCACCATGCCCAGTTTGGAGCCTCTGTGTGGAACGTAACGTCGGGAGACTTTTCCTGGTTGATCGCTTCCACTGCTCCGTTTCACCAAAAGCTGCAGTTGAGAAAACACTGAGTTTTGATCTCTAGGAGGAGAGGAAGTGTGCGCCCTGAGCCCGAAGGGTACGGGGAAATTGCAGAATTCCCGGTACGCCTAAGGAAGTTCTGACTTGTCGGAGCCCTTCCCTCCGTGGGGTTTACCAAAGGGGGTGGCGACTTAGCGCACAAATATTTACGAAGCGCCTGTGACGGATAAAGTGTCGCTCGGTGCCAAGACCTTCAGTCTGTCGCTGACACGTCTTCACATCCTCCTGCTCCACCCACGAGGGGCGGGAAGGTTCATCTGGGCACAGATGATGTTTCTGTGGCCCCTACTTCAGTGGCACCTCTCCCTCATCCCCGGGCGGTGGCCCAGCCCTGCGTCTTGTGACCTTTGCTCTCAGAGCCAGTGGGAGCTCCGCCCCAGTCAGCGAGCGGTTCTTCAGTTCTTCTGGAGAACTCACAAGGCCCCGAGGGCCCGGCCTCTGGAAACTGTCCCGAGTATCCTGGGCACGCTGGGGGCCACGGAAGGTTTCCGGGTGGGAATGGACACATCGAGAGAAGGCGGCTCTGGGGCAGCCGGGGCACCACACACGTCGCCTCCGCAGAAGCACACTCGGCTCACCTCGCCTTTTCAGAAAGAGAGAGTCCCGTTAGGCAGAGAGGACACCAGCTGTGTCTCTGCCGGCGCCCCTAGGTGGGGGCGCAGGGGGGTGGGAAGAGGAAGGAGAGCTTGGAGGAGCGCCGCAGTTTCTTGTTGGGCAGGGCAGCAGACAAGCTCAGCCCCGCGCCCTGCGCGTGCCGTGGTTCTGAGTCATGAGACAGAAGACCCGAGAGGGGCCGCTCTGCCGCGTTTGCTCAGAGCGTTCCAGATGTCAGGAGGCGGCAGGGAGGGCGGCCCAAGTGGGAAGGGGTTTGGAGAGAGTGTGTCTGTCCTCGGGCCCCTCCCCATGAAGTCACCCTGGCTCAGGAATTTCTCAGCTCTGCCTGTGGCCTCTTGGGGCCTCCCACGTCCAGGCCTGGTGCACACCGCATTCTGACCCCTCCTCATAGCCCTGGGAGGCCCTGTGTAGGCCCCGGGCCTCACCCCCCTTCCGTCGCTCACCAGTCGTCCAGTACAGGGCACCGCGTAGGCGGACTGGCAGGTCCCATGGGTCCGAGCACAGCTCCCGTCTCCACATACAGCTCCGCGGCCTGTCACCCTTGTTTCCTCATCTGTTAAATGGGCCCTCTGGTCCCTGCGTCCTCATTGAGTAGATACGGGGCCCGGCACTTAGTAGTCCAGGAACGGCAGCCCTCGTGGCCCGAACCTGCCTCTCACCCATGTCTCTCTCTGCCCACCCGGCCTGGCCCTGCCATTTGGGACCCGGCCTTTCAGGTCCGGCTCAGACAGCACTGGCTTTGCGGCCACGTCCTGCTGCCCTTTGGGCGTATTTACACCTCCTCTGTGACTCTTCCCACGTTCTTCTCTCCGTTGCTCTTACGTCTGACGGTCTCCTCTCCCGTGCCAGAGGGGCGCTCCTCAAGGCCAGGACAGACTCCCGTGCCCGGTCCATACCTCTTCCTGCTGCAGACACAGTTCATCACACCACGGCGGTCAGCTAGTGCTGGCCTGTCCACCCCCTCCTGACAGCCGTCGCTGACTGGGGCAGCAGGTGCTCACACCTGAGAGCCAGGAGGCCTGGTCCCTGGCCCGGATCCTCAGGATGGCAAGTCTAGGGCCACAGCCCTAGTGGCTGGGCTAGAGTGACTGGGCCTGGGCCCTCCGGGCTCCCCTCGGCCCCTTGTTTCCATCACCTATTCCAGGCCAGTCGCTCGGGCTCTCCAGCAGTGCCTACCGGCAGCTTCTCCCCTCCACGCCTGGCCCTGGGCTCGCCCTCACCTCTGAGGATGGTGTGGGGAATGTCACCCTAACGCCCACAGATGGGCAGGACCAAGTCAGCTAGGCAGAGGCAGGAGGGGAAGCATGCGCCAGGAGAGGTCAGGTGACTTCCAGTGTTAGCCTGGGAGGTGGTCCTTGAGCGTCACAAGTAGGACACGAGTAGGAAAACGTTAGCCCCCATCTGAGACCGTGTGGCCCCGAGCAGCCCCGCTTGTCCCCCCTTCTCCCCGCTCCTCTGTGCCAGCCTCCTCTTCCTTTTTTCCCCCTTAAACCCTTAGATCCTCAAAGCAGATCATCTGCCTAGGTCACTGAGCCTGCAGATCGGCCCCTTCATTTTCCGTGTCACGTGTATCGATCAGGTTTCCTTGCAGAGATGATTCGGTTACGAGGCTGCCGTTGGCTTCCTCCCACTCAGCAGGATTCGTGCCACTTCCCCAGCTGCCACCAAGTGGCCTCACACAGATGTGCCTGCCGGTGTGGACAGTTGTCCCTGCGCTTCCCCCCCACCCCCCATGAAAGACCCTGCCCTGGCCTTTCTGTGTTCCGCTTGACCACTGCTCATGGCACACGGCATCTCTGTTCCCTCTGGGGATCATTCTGCATACGCGCGCTTTCTCTCCCGAGTGTCCCGATCCCTCACTCCCCAAAGATGGCCAAGACTCTGGAACAATAACGCCAGTCTTTGAAGGTACAGCCCCTTTCCCAACTGGTCTTTGGTATTGAAGCCCACAGGCCAACACCCACCCACGGAAGTCACGTGGGTGCTCTGGGCTGAGGATTCGGCTCCGTTCCCAGCTCGCTCCCCTCCCAGGTGCCCGGTTCACAGGTGGTGCCGTGAGGTCCACTGCCGATAAACACAAGATCCTGCGACAGGCCGCCGTCTGCCTGATGCAGCCGCTTGTGGACACAGCCTTGCAAATGCGATCATTGAAAGGCCAGGTGGGATCTGGGCCCAGGGAGTGCCCGGAGAGCAGCACGAGGGGGTCGGGCGAGCAGGGAGGCGTACAGGGAGCGGGGTCTCTTGCTCCATCACCAGCAGCAAGCACCTCTGCAGTGTGAACTTAGGGGCATGGAGCCACAGATCCCTGTCCCATCCTGGAGTGCCTGCCGCCTGGGCTGGGGGCAGAGCATGCTCTTCCCGAAGGTCAGAAGCAGTATGGGAGTAGTATCGGCCAGACACGTGGTGAGCGTCCATTCGTGCAATTTCCAGAACAGGCACCACTAGAAGAGAGGGAACTTCCTTCCTGCTGGAGGTGTTCAGAAGCCTGGCAAGGTGCTGGCACTAAAACTCCTCTAAGGGTAACTCACGGCCGGCGGCTCGTGGGATAGGCCCACGGAATCTTGGTAAAACCATTAAAGCAGACGGACACCGGAACCTCACCGCTCAGAGGTGCCCCAGAGCACGGTACTCACACAGCGGATGCCTGGTGGCCCAGCCGTGGTCTTTGTTAACACAGCCGCCCAGCCTCCCCAGGAGAGACCCCACCCCACCCTAGGCCCTCCGTGGACACGGTCCCCGAGTGCTAGCCTGAGGCCCACCGTGCGGGCAGAGCCAGGCCAGGTGGGCGAGGAGTGCAGGTGGACACGGAGATTCGCCTCCGGAGGCCGCTGCCAGGTCCCACCGAGTCTCGGCTCGTGGGGGCCACGTGGGGCACAGGCTTGTGTCTGAACTGAGGCAGAGCTCTGGAGATGCTCTGGCCCGGGCTGGGCTTCGTATTGGCCCCCGGGAGGTGCCAGCACGGGTTTCATGGCGGCAGCCGTCACGGAAGCACTGCTGGTGATCGGTGGGGCCCAGGAGGCTGTGGTTTCCACGCACCACCGCGGCCATCGCGCTGCAGGAGCGGGTCCGCAGCCAGGCGGGGCTCAGCCAGTGGGGGGACGGCCCCTCCACGCCGTGAGCCCGTGGGAGTCCCCGGCTGTGTCTCAGACGTGGAGGGGAAGAGCGGACCCACCAGGCGTGGGAGGAGGACAGGCTGTAGTGAGCACCGAGCGAGGGAGCACGGAAGGTGAGCTCCTCTTCGTCTGGGGCGCAGACTTTACAGGCGGAGGTGTTGTCTGTGATGGCGTCTGCTGCTCTCGTCGGCTCCGCTTTTCCTGAGCAGCACTGAAATGTCGGGGTTGCAGCCTTCCCCACAGACGGGCCCTTTGGGGCCCTCCAGCCCCCTCCACCCAGACAGCGTCCCAGCCCCTGGGCTTCCGGGGCTGGCTGCTCAGTGACAGGAGGCCTGTGGTTCCTAGAAAACCCCGTTCCTCACACCCAAGGGTGCCTCCTCGTTACCGACATGGCTTCCGGCTTTCCCTGTGGAGCCCTCGGGGCCTGTCCACTGGACGCGGCCTGCGGCCAACGAGCCCACACGCAGAGGTGCGGGTTCTGATGCTGCGTTGCCATGTGGCTCCTTTGGTTTCCCTTTTGCCTTTGGGCCTCTTGTCATGCTTTCATCCGTTTGAGCTGGTTCCAAGACCACGAGCCCTGGAGGGAGAGGATGTAGGGGACAGTCACCTGCTACCTGAGGGACTTGAGCCCCGAGCTCCAGGGCAGGGTGAGGGGAGGCTAGGAGGGGCCCGGGTGCCTCCAGCATGGCCTTCTGTGTGCCCAGGTGCAAGGATGGCCTGGAAAACCCATCCCTACACATGGTGCTGAGGAGCTGGGGGCTCCCAAGGGAGGCACCCCCACCCCCCGCCCCTGGAAGACTGCAGGGTCGTCCCGCGCCCCTCCCCCGGGGGGGAAGGATGTGGCTCCTGCCCCGGAGACCTGTCCCTGTTGGCCCCGTGCCCGTGTCCCTGTCCTCCTGCACCCGGGGCCCGGAAGGTGTGGTTTTGAGCACTGTTGCTCCAGCTCCCTCCCAGTTCACCAGAAGAGTCTGGTCTCACGTCAGGCAGTGAACTCATTTCCCTCTCTGGCAACCACTGAATTTGAGAATGTCCTGTTTTATCATCATCAAAAGAACTGAAACCGTCCCATGAAATAAAATGGAACGCCCCATCAACGCCCAGGGAGACACCAGGGTCTTTCCTTACCGAGTGGCTAGCAGAAGCAGGAGGGTGGCCCCTGCCCCTCCTACGAGGTCCCTGGGAGGATGGCGTAAGGCCCAAGCCGCTCCAGGTGGCAGCAGTCATGGGGCAGGCCCTGCACCAGCCCGCTTCCTTCCTGCCCCCCCCCTGCCCCCCGCAGTGGCCTCACCTGCACCCCAGGCCCTTCCTGGACTCCCAGGCTCAGCCTAGTAGAAAGCCCCTGACCCACTGGGGCACTCAGCCCTGTCTCCTCTTGACGCTGCTTGGGGGGCAGAGGCCACAAAGAGACGAGGCAGTTCCCACATCCGTTCAACCACAGGACCTCCTCCTCACTGCAGACCTGTTGGTTTCCCAGAGGCGCCCAGGGAGAATCCACATCGGGGAAGTGTCAGGCCCAGGGTTCCCGAGATTCCTTCCCAGAAATGCAGGGAAAGTGGGAAGAGGGAGGTGTGTGATTCCCTGAGCAAAGAGGCTTTGGTGAACCTCTTCCCCACACCTAGAGCTGAACCATGGCATCACTGGCTGCGTGTGAGCACTTCAGCCCCATGAGGGGACGTCACTCAGCTGTTGGCTGGCCCCAGGCAGGTCTCTGGGGGTGGGGGGCACTCGAGTAGGCATGGCCAGGGAAGGCTTCTGCCTTCTAGCAGAAGGTGCCCCCCCCCGACCCCACAAAGCCCTGGGTTTGAAGGTGTGGGTTTGGAGTCGGGGCCTTGCTCGGCCACCCGTCTTCCCATCAGCTGCCATGTTCGGCATCCTGGGGAGCCATCGTGGATGTGCTGACCCCTCAATCCGCTCCCACTGGTGGTGGACGTGGCTGGAAAGCATCCTTGGGCCTCTCCCTCCTCTGAGGCTCACACTGTTTTCCCTCCTTCTGTCCCCCAGCTGGTCAGTGAGAAGGTCGGAGGCGCCGAAGGGACCAAGCTCGATGAGGACTTCAAGGAGATGGAGAAGGTACCAGGGGAGGTGGTGTGCCCTGCCTGGTGCTCAGCACTGTTTGCCAAGTGCCCGTGGCCACAGTGCCACATCTGGGCTGCGGGTGGGGCTCCTGGATGGACAGACCCCCCCCCCAGCCACGGGGGACCCGCGTAGCGAACCACAAGTAGGCAGGGAGGCCAGCAGCCCTCCGAGCGGCGGGCGGCCCTTGTGTGGGCTCTGAGGCAGGTGGGGCTAGGGAGTGGGGCGAGGGCTGTCCAGGGGCTCCGGGTTTGGCCTCCGGTGCATGATGGTTATAAAACCCCCACACGCTGCCTCTCTTCACAGAAGGTGGACGTTACCAGCAAGGCTGTGACAGAAGTGCTGGCCAGAACCATTGAGTACCTGCAGCCCAACCCAGGTAGGGGTACCAGCCAGCCAGTCTGGAATTTTCCCGTTACTGGAGCACGAAGGAGGAATGTACGAGCTCAGAGAACTGAAATGCCCAGGGTGGGCAGGTTGTGTGTGTGGCTGGATCCCAAGGGTCCAAGGGATGTCCTCAGTCCTGCACTTCTGTCCACTTCATCCGGCGGCTCTCATTCTGCGTGGCGGTCCTAGCCTTAAATCACCCTTACGGCTGACAGTCCCAGCAGAAAAGAGCGTCTTTTCCGCATAACCAACTCACTAGACCAGTTGGAATCGGTTGCCCACCCGTTCGCCAGGCCCCAGCCACCTGCCCACCCTTGGAGCATGAGGTGGGGTTCCCTAGTCCGAGAGGGAGACAGGGGCCTTTCCCTGAGGGCAATCCAAGTGCCGGTTCCCATAGCAGGAGGTGATGGGTGTGGGACGCGCGCAGCGACACCAGGCACGTCCATTCAAGGCCTGTGCCACGGACAGCCTGGAGCAGGTGGAGGGAAGTGCGTGGCTCCCCTCCCCCCACCCCAGCGGAGGGCTGTGTCTGGGGCACCTGTGCGCACCTGCGCCTGCCCCCCACGCCTTCTCTGAGGTGCTAGTCCCGGGCCAGGGAAGGCAGCTTCTCGATGACAGCTGGGCCGCAGGACGAGGAGGCCGGGGGGGCCCAGAGGAGCTGGTCACCTCCTGCCTCCCGCCAGGGCTCCTTTGTGGCTGAGGTGAGCAGAGAAGGGGAGGTCTGTGCAGGAGCTTCTTCGCAGAGCCTGGCTGTCAGCAGGCATAGGAACCGAGGTCCCTTGGGCCAGGGCAGTGCTTTAGAAGGAAGGGTGCTGGGGAGAGGAGGAACCCAGAGAGGAGCAGCCGGTGGCCGGTCAAGTGCGGGCCTCCAGGCTTCGTGAGCGAGACTGGCCGCGTGCCTACCCAGCCTGTTCTGTTCCAGCCTCACGGGCCAAGCTGACGATGCTCAACACGGTGTCCAAGATCCGCGGGCAGGTGAAGAACCCTGGCTACCCGCAGTCAGAGGGCCTGCTGGGCGAGTGCATGATCCGCCACGGCAAGGAGCTGGGCGGCGAGTCCAACTTCGGTGAGGGCTGCGGGAGGCCACTTCCCTGCCGCTGCAGGGTTTTCCGTGGGGACGAGCGAGGATCGGGGTGTTGGCTGTAGGGCCACAGCCACTGGCAGGCCTGCCCTCCAGCCGCAGCTGATTCTGGGGAAGCCGGTCCTTGCAGCGGGGGCTTGTTTGGCACCCGTCCTCGCCAGCTCCCGGCTGCTGGGGCTCAGGATCAGACCCCAGGGTCCCTTGTTGGCTCCTGAATTCTGGCATCTGGGCCCCGGGGCGGGAGGACAGTTTAGAAGTTGGGGTGTCTTGGGCCCCTAGGCCGCGGCCTCCTGTGACAGTTTCTTCCCCATTCCGGGTTCTGCCGCAGGCGACGCCCTGCTGGATGCAGGGGAGTCCATGAAGCGCCTGGCGGAGGTGAAAGATTCCCTGGACATAGAGGTCAAGCAGAATTTCATCGACCCCTTGCAGAATCTGTGCGACAAAGACCTGAAGGAGATCCAGGTGCTGCCCGCGTCCCTCCCCCCCCCCACCCGCCGCGCCCTGCCCTGCCCAGCGTGGCTCCCCGGTTCACACACACAACCCCCCACCCCAGCACCACCTGAAGAAGCTGGAGGGCCGCCGCCTGGACTTCGACTACAAGAAGAAGCGGCAGGGCAGGATCCCCGATGAGGAGCTGCGCCAGGCCCTGGAGAAGTTCGAAGAGTCCAAGGAGGTGGCGGAGACCAGCATGCACAACCTCCTGGAGACGGATGTACGTCCGGCCCCACTGGGGGGAGCCCGGAAGGCGGGGCCGGTGGGCGGAGTCACGCGTGCCCCGCCCGCAGCGGGTTCAGCGCCCAGGTGGAGCCTCCGGGACCTAAGGGGACAGCCACCCTCCCCTTCAAGCCCCCTAAAGCTTTCTGGGCACCTCCACGGGCAGCAGTAGGGTCAGGCAGATGGGGAGAGGGCCGGGCCCCTGTGCCAGGAGCGTCCTGGAGAGGCTCCCTTTAGAGGCGGCCTTGGGGGGAGGGGTCACAGGGAGAGCCTCCCCTTCAGCAGCCGGTCGGTCGCTTGCAGATCGAGCAGGTGAGCCAGCTCTCTGCGCTGGTGGATGCCCAGCTGGACTACCACCGGCAGGCCGTGCAGATCCTGGACGAGCTGGCCGACAAGCTCAAGCGAAGGTGAGCCCCGTCCTGCTTTGGGCCGGTCTTTCAGGGCACCCGGGACACCGCCACCAGCTTCCAGGAGGCTGCACTCAGGGTGGAGGTTCCAGGAGAAAGACCTGATGGGCTTGTCCCGCTTGTCAGAGGGGAGGGCTGGCGTGGCCTCGGACGGGGGGCGGGGTCAGGGCAGGGCTCCTGTCTCCCGAGAGTCCGTAGTCCAGTGCCTGAGAAGGGGAGCCTCGTGCAGCCACGTCCCCAGGCAGGGTGGGCATGCTAAGGGACTTCAGGTCTGGCAGGACCTGGCCAGCCGACAGCCTCTGAGAAGGGCCCGAGCCGGGGCGGGGAGGGAGCTGACCGACGGGGGGGCCTTGTGGTTAGACCCATCGGGCCTCTGCGCCCAGGCCTGGCCCCCGGGGGGGCAGCAGTACAAAAGGCGGGAGGCGGAGGCGTCCCTTCCTCGTGGCGTACACGGGATTCGGCCGCCGGCCACTCCCCCGCTCTCCTCCCTGCACGCAGGATGCGGGAAGCCTCCTCTCGCCCCAAGCGGGAGTACAAGCCCAAGCCCCGGGAGCCCTTCGACCTTGGGGAGCCCGAGCAGTCCAACGGGGGCTTCCCCTGTGCCACGGCCCCCAAGATCACAGGTAAGGAGCGGGGAGGGGGCCGCCCCCCAGCCGGCTGCCCCCCCCAAACCGCAGAGCCAGGCCCCGCCCAGGGTCTTCAGCCCCCTCTGTGCTTTGTGTGTGAGCAGCTTCGTCTTCCTTCCGGTCTTCTGAGAAGCCCATCCGGACCCCCAGCAGGAGCATGCGTGAGTGTCCCGCAGGCGCGGCCCCGCCCTCACATGCTCCCCTCCTCCCCTCCTCCGGTAGGAGTGGACACCCCTGCCGCCAGTCCCCTCGGCCCGTCTCGGGCAGGGGGGGCGCTCGGCGCCGGGGCCAGGCGGCACGCCCCCCCATCGGCGTGAGTGTCCAGCAGGCTCCGGGCCCTCTGAGTGGCACGGTCATTCTGTCACCCCGATGCCCCCGGGCAGCCCTAGCTCTTCCCAGGAGCGTTTTGGTGACCACTCGTGGAGCCCATTCCCATCCTTCGCCCCTGGTTCTTCCTGACAAAGCTGGCCGGGCGGGAGGAAGGAGCAGCTGCCCTTCGGGGGACAGGAGCCCGGGGGGCGGCGGGGGGGAGGAGCCAGCGGTCTGAGCCAAGCCCCCACCCCCAGCCCCGCTGGACCAGCCGAGCTGCAAGGCTCTGTACGACTTCGAGCCCGAGAACGCCGGGGAGCTGGGCTTCCACGAGGGTGACGTCATCACGCTGACCAACCAGATCGACGAGAACTGGTACGAGGGCATGCTCCACGGCCAGTCGGGCTTCTTCCCCCTCAGCTACGTGGAGGTGCTGGTGCCCCTGCCTCAGTGACCGCGTCGGCCCCGTCCACGTCGGCCTTCTGCAGCCGGGGCGGCGCCCGCAGGCGCTCCCCGTGGGGGAAGGCGGGCCTCGCTGGGGCAGCAGGGCTGGATGTCGGGGAGGGGCCCGCTTCCACGAGGGCCCCCCCACCCCCCCACCCCGCGGTCCCCGCTCCAGGCGGCAGTCTGGGGGCCGGGCAGTATTTTCGCTCCCCGACCCCGTGCCCCGAGGGGGCGAACACTAAGGTGCTCTTAGAAACACTAACTTCCTCCCACGCCTCCAGGAGCGGGTAACTCCAGGTGGGCCCCCTCACTCTCACACGCGCGTGCACACACACACACACACACACCCCCAGGAGACCTGCCCTGAACAGGAGGAGATGGGGGTTCTGAGCAGGACCCCTGGCCGACACTCACCACCCTGCTTTTCAATTCACCCACAACACTCCTTCCCAGCCCCAACTCCAGGGCTCCCCAGGCCCTGGCACACCCGTGGATGCCACCTCCCTGGGGAGAGATGAGCCTGGGGTCCTCAGGGTTCCCCTAAGGCCGGCCCTCTCTGAGCAGCCTCTGAGGTGCCGTCGTCTCCCTCCACCCTGCCCCGCACCCCCTCCTCGCCTCCCAAGTGTAGGGTGCCCCGCCCCAGATAAGCACACCTCTGGCACAAACCGCCACCACCAGCCGTGCCCACGGCACACGTGTGCACCACAGACGGGACCACAGGAGTCTTGTGGCCTCTGTCCTGCAGGTGGTCCCAGACCCCTGGGACCACCCTGAGGAGGGTCACAGGCGCCTCCCCAATCCCAAGCCAGCCACTGTCCCCACCGCTGACAGCGGCCCCAGCCATCTTCCTACAGACAGACCAAGGCAGGCAGCCGCCCTGACCAACAGAGCCGAGCCCCGCAGCTACTTCCTCTCTTGCCTAACCCAAAAATTGGCGCAACTAGGGGACCTCGGGACTGGATCACATTCCCCTCCTCTGATGACCTTGCAAAGGCCCCGGGGACACCTGGCTCTGAGGCCCCCTCGTTGCCATTACATGGGGGAAGCACAGACCTCCCAGCAGACATGAGCAGTGGAACCTGGGCCACAATCGGCAGATCGAAATGTAATCCTGATTTTTTTTTTTTTTTTTAAGTATTAAATGTCTCTTTCTACAGCCTCTTGCTTGGTGTGGTGCAGGGTGGGTCTTCCTCCCTGGCTCTCTGTGAGCGTCCAGGGGAGCCGGGGGAAAAGTCATTTGCCCAGCCACCAGCACAGGCATCACGTCCTCCAGATGTCCCTGCAGCCCCAGGAAGCCCGCAACATGGGCGCTCGGAGCGTCCCCTCCTGTACCGCTGCCCAGACAGCAGCCTATGTGCCCAGGGACGAGTGCAGGGGGCTCCCCCTCCCCCCAGGGTGAGACACACACCCAGGCTATTTGCTTCTGTCTTTTATTATCCGTGCCCCAACCACCGCACAGCTAAGTTGCACAGGAACAGAGCGGCACAGCCCCCAAGAGAACCCCCCTGGTCCCAGTCCCCCTCAGCCCAAACCACGGGGGGGGGAGGGGGGGATCAGAGTCTGACCAAGAGGCCCCCCCCCCCCCAGGCCCTGGCAGGCGGGGCCTCAGCTCCCTTGTTTAAGAAGGCTGTAAACCTGCTCCAGCACGTGGCACAGGCCCTGGTCCTTGGGTGTCCTGCTGGCCAGGGAGATCTGAAAGGAGCAGGGCTGGTGCCTCAGGGCTGTGCCCGGTGGTCCTGGCCTCACCGGCTCCCCTCCATCCGGGCAGAGGCTCTCCTAACCGACTCACACGGTAGCGTCCCCAAGACAAAGTTTTATGTTTAAATGAGGAGGCCTGCTCACACGGAATGTTCTGGGTTTGGGGAGAGGAGGACTATCTGCACACTCCAAATCCTACACTCTTCCTGGCTGCCTCCTGCCTAGGCTCTCACACCCTCTGCGCCGGGGGCTGCCCCCCCGCCCCACCAGCCCAGCAACGGGGTGGAAGTGACCCGTGGCAGCCGGAAGCTCTGGTCACTCTTGAAGTTTGAGCAAAACAAGCAAACGTGCAAAACTGCATTTCTCTACAAGGCAGGAAGCCAGTCAGACACCCCCGAGGCCGCCGAGCCCCGCAGCGTCCCACTGGCTGCAGGGCCGGCGAGCTGGAGAGACCTCTGCTCGCCTCAGCTCTGCCGGCGCTTGAGGCTCTGAATCGGACCCCGGCCCCTTGTGCGCTCGGGTGGGCGCCCACGCCGTGACATAGGGCCCAGTGTGGCTTCTCCATCCCCACGGCCCAGGGTCTGCGGGTTCTCCCCTTTCTAGCTGCTCTTGAATAGCTCTCCCCGTCACCGTCACCCCCCAGCTGTGACCCAACAAGGCTGTTGGCAGCGTTGACACCCAGCTGAAATAACACGGAACTTAGGACACGGTTTCTCAGGCTGCCCGCGGATGGATTCTCGCGGGCTCCCCCCACACTGTCTTCCTACGGAGTCTGCACGAGACAGGGGACACGAGTCTTACCTTCAGCTTGTCGAGGTACGTGTGCTCCTGGCTCCAGGGCTCCTGGAACCTCACGAGGTCAGGGGCGCCCTTGTAGAATTCCACCAGCAGCATCTGGGGGACAGGGGGCCGATGGGACTCCTCGCTCCTGCCCTCCCACCCGTGCCAGGTGCCGGGGATACAGCGGTGGGCAGCCTGTGGGGCTTCAGTCCCATGTGGCACGTAGGCGCCCAGGACCCCAAGGGAGACCACCCACTGAGGAGTGCCACCAGGGAGCTCAGCAGGAGGCCCCTGGAGGGGCACCGAAGTAGCCCCAGGCAGAGGGAGGCACACTGAGTGTCGCACAAGCCTGACACGGACCCCTTGCGCAGCCTCATCCAAACAACAGTATCCGGGGTCCCACAGGTGTGACCAACTAGCTTTTTTCAAACGCCACTTGGAACATCGACACTAAAAAACAGCTGGGGGACCACCTCAAGTCCCCTCACGTGCCTCCATTTGGAGAATCGGTGCAGGTGCAGAGGCCCGAGGCGGGGGCACCTCCGGTAACTTCCAGAACAGCAAGGCCAGGTGGGGGGAGCAGGTGGGTAAGGATCAGGGACTTGAGCCTAAAGCCACAGGTGATTTTCAGCCCCGGACGAGGAGTCTGGCCTACGCCCCGACGTGGCGCATTCAGCCACCCTGAGTCCTGCAGTCTCGACACCGTCCAGCGGGGTCCTTCAGCCCCACCCGCCCCTCTCAGGGGCCCTGTGCGCCCCACCCGGGAGTGAGCTCACCATCTCATGAAGGATGTCATTAGTCAGGAAGTTGTCCTGGACGTAGGCCATCTCCACGTCCATGGGGATGCCGTAGTCACTGGGCCTTTGCTGGCAGGGACACGAGCCAGTCAAGCCCAGCCTCCGATCCCACGAGGGGATGCGTCCTGGGCCAGCAGTCAGAGAATCACACTGCGACCAGGTTCAGAGCCACGTGGGTCCTCCGCGGAAGGCTGCGGTGCGACTCCGGAGGCGGCGTGGCCCTGCCGCCAGCAAGAGAGGCCGCCAAGCGAGCCACGCACCCGGGAATGGCTTCCCAAGCCCGATTTCTGACCCCGGGACAGATGTGGGGAATGGCACGCGGCAGAGTTGGGGAGGGAGGCCGTGTTAGTATCAAGGGCTCCACGTGATGCCCGCGCCTTTTCAACATCCAGGCCCTCTCGGGAGCCCGGGACAGCGCGACGGTTATGGTCCCACTTCACGGGGGGAAACGGGGGTCCCCGATCCCCTAAATGAGCCCAGAACCAGAGTCCTGGCCACGGACCATCGACAGGCCCCTCCTGGCCCGCAGCGCCGCGACCCTGCCCTCCCCCCACAGCCCCGCCTACCTCGGGGGGCGGCATCACCCAGAAGGGGGAGATCTTAGACTCGGGGCCCGGGTTGCCAGAGTAGTAAGGGGCTGCGGGAGGACAGCGAGAGTGGCGACGGCCTGGAGGGGTCGGCCTCCCCGAAGCGCCGCGCGCGCGCACCGACGCACGCGCAGGACGCACGCATGCGCACCCGCGCGCCCCAGGCCTTACCGCAGAGCAGCGCGAGGCAGGGCTGGAAGCCGTTGCTGGAGCCCTGCAGCCGCAGCTGGTAGTCCATCTGCGAGTCGATGTCCTGCAGCGACGGGAGCGCGGGGCTGTGCGGGTGGCTGTGGTACCAGCCCACCAGGGACAGGCCCCGCAGGAGCAGGCTCTGGTAGATCTGGGGGCACAGGCGAGGCTGCGGTAGAGCCGGGGGCTCCCCCAGCCCTCGTGCGCGCTCACCCCTCCCAGCCGCCAGCGCACCTGCCGCATCCCATCCCCATTCGAGGCCAGCACTTAATATGTGCCTGCCGTGTGCCTGGCCTGGGGACACAGCGGCACCAAGACAGAGCCCGCCCCCACCCTCTAGGAGGCCAGGGGAGGGGGAACAGTCAACAAATACATAAAAAGATGCACCTGTCACAAAGCAAAGGCAAACGTTTATTTTAGGCAGGCTGCATCGCCAATTCCTGGCTCGCAGCGGGCACTCAAACAGTTAAACAGATAGGAGGATGTGTGTGTGCACTTGGGCAGGAGCAGGCATTTCTGGATGCCTTCAGCAAGCAGAGGCAAGTGCTGGCGTAAGGAGCAAGAAAGAGGTGGGCCGAGAGACGTGCGTGCAGAATCCGCACCTATTCGCCTGTCCCCATGGGTCACTGCCGGCGCCAGAAGGTGGGTGTGGTGCACGTTGCACAGCGCCAGGCACATACAAAGCACCACTATGACACCGCTATTGAGAATGGCAGCTAATATTCACTGGGCTCTTACTACGTGCCAGGCACGGCCTGGAAACCGAGGCTCGGGGTAAAGAGGGCGGGGCCACCTGCGCAGAGGAAGCAGGACCACGGACAGGGTCACAGCCACGGGGCGGGCGCTCACACATCCTCTTCCGCACGCTCGTTTGTGCACTACTAGCCACCGGGACAGGGTAGCCAGGACAGCTGTGTCCACACGAGCCCTCCCTACAACGCCCTGACCCCCCGCACCCCCTCACCTCCTCTTCCATGGTGGCCGCCATATCCGCGTCCCCCAGCCGGCTCCGACAGGGGAAGGCTCTCAGCACCGTGAGCACTGTGCAGAGGCGAAGAGAAGGTGTAGACATCAACCCCAGCCCCAGACACCCCCCTGCCCACCTGGCCCCAAATACCCACTCTGGCTGTTGATGTCCCAGCGGCCCCCCAGGTACCCCACGACCTCGCTTCGAGTCAGGTGGCTGTGGAAGTCCTGGGGAGGGGACGGACACCAGAAGAGCGGCTCAGGCGGCGGCCCAGCCCCAAGCGCCTCTCCTCGGGGCCAGAGCCCTTGCAATGTGCCGGGACCACCCCATCGGCCTCCTCCTTCGTTCACTGATTGAGTGCCTACTGTTTAGCAGCAGTGAACAAAACAGAAAAGGTCCCTGCCCTCATAAGGGCCAACCTCCCAGGGACCCCTTCCAGGTGCCCCAGCCACCTGCCCAGGTCTGGCCCTTGGCCCTCGAGGGACAAGGTGACGGCTGGGCACACACCAGCAGGAACAGCACGTTGCTGGAGATGGCCACGTTGAACGGCTGGAACTTGTTGATGGCAGCGAAGGATGTTACTTCCACCAGGGTGTGGGGGTTCCTGTAGGAGCCAGACGGTCCCGCAGCTTCAGGAACTCAGCCCCGAGCTAGCTCCCCCGGCCCCCAGAGCCAGCGCTGAGGGTGTGAGGCCTTGTGTCCCCCCCACACACCCGCAAGAGCTAGTGAAACCTGGGGGCGGGGGTGTGGCGGGCACAGGGTGTGTCTGACCTGGCAGAGTCTCGACTGCCCAGCATGCAATACCGCACAGGCACCCGGATCTTGTTTTCCACCCGCTTCCCGGGGGGCACGGTCTCTGTGGGGCGGGCGAGGGGGGAAAAGGCAGCCTCAATCCCTCCCAGCCCAGAAGTGGAAAACAAGGACAAGGCGGCCCAAGAAAAAACCTCCAGAGGCAGCTTTAAAAATCAGGCCCCAGCGCGGAGAGATCAGGTGGCAGGTTAACAAACTGGAAAGAAGGAGATTAAAATACCAGAGGAAGGGCTTAGGAAATCAGGGAAGGACCCCAGGAAACCAGGCAGGGGGCCAAAGGAACCAGGCACTGAGGCAGCGAAATCCTATAGGGGAGCGTGGAAATCAGGCAGCATAGTGAAGAAACCGGGCCATGGGACCAAGGAATCCAGCATTAGAGCTTAAGAAGCCAGGCAGGGGGGTGGGGGGCGCTGGGGGGCTCAGACCGTTGAGCACCAGACTCTTGATTGCGGCTCAGGTCATGATCTCAGTGTTTGTGGGTTGAGCCCTGACTCAGGCTCTGCACTGACTGCACAGAGCCTGCTTGGGATTGTTCCCCCCACCCCTACCCCTCCCCTGCTCACGATCTCTCTCTCTCTCTCTTAAAATAAATAAACATTAAAAAAAAAAAAAAAAAGTCAGGCCGCGAGAAAGAAATTAGGCAGTAGAACTAAGAAGTCCGCCAGGCAAGTTGGGAGTGCTGAGAAAAACGCAAGATCTGCCCCCCCCCCCCAGCCACCTCCTCACCCGAGTTCTGCCCGCCTCCTGCCCTCCTCTAAGCCTCTCACCTGGGTGCGCAGGCTCCAAGGGTCCCTTGGCAGGTAGTCTCCGACTCTTGTCCTCAGTGGAGACCCCTGCCAGAACCTCCTCCTCTTCTTCCTCCATCAACAGCTCCTCCTCCTCCCCTTCACTGGCCGGGCTCTGGTGGGGGAGGGGCGGGGTGGGCGGCAGGACCCTCAGCTGGGTGCCACCCACCCTCCTCACCAAGTTCCACTCACACCTTCAGCTGGCCTTAGGGTCCTGCCATTGCCCCAGGGGCCCACTAGAGGGAGCGCGTGAGCACAGGCGGCCTGAGGTCCTGGTGCCGCTCAGATCTGAGCACCTTCCGGCAGCTGCCGGGCGGAGTTTCAAACCTCTCCTCCGCCTTTACAAGCTGTGCAGCTTCTAGCAAGCGCCCTAACCTCTCTGAGCTCTGTTCTCCTCATCTGTAAAAAGGGGCTAATGACCTCCAGCGCATAGGGACAGCATCAGGGTGAAATTAAATAATGCCTGCAAGGCAATTAGCACACCTCCTGTCGATCCATTCACTGAGCAAGCAAGTGCTTATAGGGATTATTTTACCAGATTCTCTCAATAATCTCTCCTGATCTGCCCTCACCTGCCCCTGCTGGGGTGACCTCTCAGTGTCCAAAACCCAACAGGCACATGGTCTCTGTACTCTTCCTCCTCGCCGCAGGGTCTGGCTGGCCCTGGCTCCTTCTTCTGGGAGCGCCCCAGGGACCCAGCTTCCCTCCCATCTCTCCAGTCCCCTCCGTCTCCCACCCCTCCCCGGTGTGCAGGCTGGGTCCTCAGGTTTCTTCTCTCCCTACCTGCTCCCCTCCGGGGCAGTCTCCTCCACTCTTGGGACTGGAACCCTGTCTCTGGCCTGACCACCCCCACAGTCCTATCTCCAGCCCAAGCCTCCTCTGAGCTCCAGACTCAGCATCCGGCTGATCCTGGAAGTCTCGGCGGAGGGGGGGGGGGGGGGGAGGGGGCGGGGGTGCTCCCAGGCACCTCCACTCAGCTCTATAACCACCCTGCACCTGACTGTCCCCCAATCCTCCCCAATCCCCATGGCAGCCTCATCCATCCACTTGCTCGGAACAAAACATCTCTTAACACCAACATCTATCTGATGCAACCGCAAATCCGGTGAGATCCACTTTCAAAATCAGCCAAAACTTGCCCGCTTCTTGATCCATCAATTGTCCGCCCGGTCCACCCCATCATCTCCTGCCCGGAACCAGGTTCTGTCACCTGCATCCTGGTCCCCAACTTTCACCCGGGCCACCCCCCAGTCTTTGTGCCGGACGGCGGCCACCAGGGGGCGCGTGTGGGCACCTGAGTCAGGTCTGCCCATCCTCTCCGCCTTCCTGGGCTCCCACCCACCTCAGGGAAAAAGCCCAAGTCCTCCCCGCCTGTTTCCAGCCTGCCATCGGCCCTGCAGATTTCCGATCTGCCAGCAAGATATACATATACGATACATACGGATACTGTTAGCATCTTCGTTTACATACGAAGGAGAATTAGCACCCAGAGACGACCCTAGGCCAAGCTCACCAGCTGGTGAATATTCAAAGATGTTGTTACTACTATCATAGCATTAGAAACTCTCCCCGATCTGGTCCCTGCCACTGTCTCCAGTCCCCTCAGCTGCTTAAGACACGTGAGCCTCAGGCTGCATCCACCGATCATGGTTCCCCAAGCGCTGTGTGGCTTCCTACCTCCGCGGCTCTGCGGTCTTTGGCTCCCTCTGAAAACTCCTCCCTTCGCCTCGCTCTGACAAACTCCTGGTCATCCCACAGGGCCCCAGCTCCAACGTGCTCACTCTGGGAACTCCTTATCCAACAGCGCTTCAGGAGGCTGAGGGACGCACCTCGTCGGCAGCAGCCGTGGGAATGTGCAGCTGGTGTCGCCGGAGCCAGGCCGCCTTGTACTTGTCCAGTTTCTGGCCCTTGTACTTGACAGAGGCCCAGCCACAGCCGGACTTCTTGGCCGGGTTCACCAGCTTCTTGCAGTGGGTGGCCCAGGCGCTGGGTGAGTTGAACACCTGTCCCGTTTCCTGCCACACGATCCTCCCGTCGGGCTGTAGGTCTCCCATGAACTTCTTCCCCTGCAGTAACAGCAGCCTGGCTGCACCCAGGCCCTGGTACCCACCAAGCCACCTCCAGGAAGCCCTCCCTGACTCCCCCCGCCCTGCTCCCCGGAGCTTGGCACCCACCTCTGCCAACAGCATCCCTCCCAGGAAGCTGACCAGCTTACATGTCTCCCGGTCCCTGTAGGTCCACAGTCAGTCCTCATCAGCCTGGACTAAAACTGCCCAGCTCTGTGTCTGCCCACCCACTCACTGGACCGTGAGCCCCCAAAGGGCAGGGACAGGGCCTGCTTGGTCCCTAACACACAGCACACAGCCTGGCACACAGCAAGTGCTCCATTCATGAACTGCCCCCACTCACAAGGCCCAAGGAAACAGCAGCAAACGTGTAAAGCATAGTGTAGCAGGCTGCCCGCTGGGCGCTGTATTCCTTTGACCCCTCCTACAACCCCGCGACAGGAAAAATAAAAACGCATTTTATAGATGAGGAAACCAGGATATGGAGAGGTTGAGTAAGGTCACACAGCCAGGACAGCGGGGGTGTCCTCTCCGAGCCTCAGTTTCTCCTCTGTGGAATGGGCTGTTTGGTAAACGATGCCCTGCAGCCCAGAAGGGTTCGTGCTGGGTCTGGATGCTTGTTTCAATTTCCCCTCCCCACACCTGGGCTTGGCCGGTGGGAGGAGAGCTCTGGGCCTCAGTTTCCCCTTCCTGCCCCAGCCGGGACGGGATGGGGGGTAGGGGACGCTCACCAAGTAGTAGATGGACAGCACCCCGGCGCCGGGCTCCAGTAGCGCATCTTTGAGGAGCACCCGCAGCGTGACCGCGCGCCGGGTGAGCGCGCCCCCGGGCCCGCCGCAGCCCCCCGGGCCCGCCCCGGCTCCGGCGCCGGCGCCACCGCCGCCGCCGCCGCCGCCGCCCCCGCCCCCGCCGCCTCCGCTGCGCGCGCCGCCAGCTCCAGCCGGCCTCTCGGGGTCCTCGGCCTCTGCCTCGTCCTCGTCCTCATCCGGTGCCTCCTCGCCCGCGCCACCCGCCGGGGACAGCGGCTCCGGAGCTGCGGGCAGCGACAAGCTGCAAGGGGCCGCGCGCCCCCAGCCGCCCCGGCCTCTCGACCCCACCCCGGCCCCCCCGGACGCCCAGCCGGGCCCGCCGTACCTGCCATGGCCGCTCCGCCCCAAGCGCCCCGCGCCCCGCGCCCCGTGCGACTTGCGCGCCGCTGGCTCTTTCTTCCCGGCACGTGACACGGCTCCGCCCCGAGGGGGAGGGGCCCCAGCCTGGGGGCGGGAGGGGGGCTCGGCCTGCCCGCGCGAGCCGGGACCCCGAGGCCTCGCGCCTGTCCACGGGCAGAGCCGGGGACTCATCCCTCCGGGACCATCGGGGAAACGGAGGCTCGAGGCCACCTTCCGTGGGAGGCGCGTGGCAACCTACCAAGCGGGGAAACTGAGGCCCCGGGCCTTTCGCTTTCGGGGAACTAGTGGCTCCACTGGGGCGGCCTGTTATTGGATTTAGACCCGCAGCTGGGGGGCGCGGGGGACTCAGTTCACTAGGACCGGGCGGGGTGGGACACTTGAGGGACCAGAAGTCTCAGCTGTGGAGACCAGGGGAGAAACCCCCGGAGAACGAGCCACAGCGCCCTGGGGCTGCAGGCCGAATGGGGAAGGTCTAAAGCGCCCAAGGCGGAGCGCCCGGCTGGCTCAGTCCGTAAAGCAGGCGCCTGTTGATCTCGGGGCTGTAAGTAAGTTCGAGTTCCATGTTGGGTGTAGAGACTACTTTAAAAATAAAAAATTTTAAGTAATAATAAAAATAAATAAAGCGCCTGAGCCGGACGTCAGTCTCTAAAGGGTTAACTCCCATTCCCCTGGGCCGATTCCACGGTTGGGCCCAAGCGGAGCCCAACAACCAATTATAGGAGGGTCATTTAAACTTCAACCAATAGGCAGCAGTCGTGGGATTCCCTCCAGCCAATCAATGTTAAACTGCTGCTTCCGCCAAACGCGTAGCCCTCGGCCAATCACAGGAGCCCGCGGGCCTCACGTATCCATTCAGTTGTAGAGTTTGGTCCTGTGCCAGCCAATCAGATCCCGGGTCAGAACGTGCCCTCAGGCTGGCGCGCCCCCCGACTTCCCACGCCTCCTCGCGCCGGGCTCTCGGAGGCGGAGCCGAGTTGGGTGTTCGCGGGTCGGTTTCAGTGCCGTCCTTTGTCCCTGGTCCCTGGCCCAAGACCTTTGCTCTGCGGCGCAGCGGCACCTCCCAGGACTAGGAGTCCCCAGGCCCCGGCAGGGCTGCAAGCCGGGGGTGGGGCCTTTCCGAAACTGCTGGGAGTTACGGGCTCGGCTCAACCCCGGACCGGTGTACTCCGCCCAGTTTGGAAGCGGGGACAGGACGTTGGGGGAGGGGGGGGGATGTTATGGGACGGTGGTCTGCACTCAACGGACCTGGCTCCAGATTCTGGTCCACCACACCCCAGCCCTGTGACTTTGGCCAAGTGGCTCCGCGTCTCTGTTTCACCATGGGGACGATCATAATGACTCCCTCAAGGTTGTTAACCGATGGGGCATCACAAGAATTAAGAGCTGGACAAATGGGAATTAACACTCTTTTTTTGTCAAGCCCACGCCTCCTGCTGCAGTTTCCCCACACAGACACCCCCCACCGCAGGTCCAGCCACCAACTGGGCATTCCCCAGCAGCCCTGGACTCTTGACCTCAGTTTAGTCCCCCATGTCCTTGCCCACGTTCCTTTGACTCTGTTCCCCAAATCCTGGACCGGACCTCCTCCTCCCAGCTGGGCCCTGGTCATCACCTTGAGCCTCAGACCTCTATACACAGCCTCCACCTCATCCACCTTCCACACTGGCCCCAGAGGGATCTTACCAAAATGCAACTGTGACCACCTCCCTCCCCTACTCTAAATCCTTCTATGGCTCCCATTGCCTTTGATAAATACAATTAAAACAAACTGCTGTGACCTTATTAACCATTTATGGCACCCCCTTTTGAAAAATTTTTTAACTAAATTTAATTTTTTAAAAATATTCATTTTTGAGGGAGAGAGCAAGTGTGAGCACTAGTCGAGGAGAGGCAGAGAGAGACAGAATCCCAAGCAGGTTCCACGCCCAGTGTGGAGCCTGATGCAGGGCTCTATCCCAGGACCCTGGGAGCATGACCCCAGCAGGAATCAGACACTCAACTAACTGAGCCACCCAGGTGCCCCTATGGCATCCCTTTATGGCAGGCATTGTTATTAACTTTATTAGTTCATCAGATGAAAAGATTGCCAAGTCACACGGCTCTTGAGTGGATTGCAAAGGCTATTTTTTGCTATGTGTATAAAGTTCAGGCAGCCCTATAGTGATAAAGGAAATTGAATTTGTAATTTTAAGGCTCCTCAAAAATAAATCTCCGTGCCCACATGGAGAATTGTACCAAAGATTCAAAGAATTAACACTACTTTTTAAAAAAATGTCTTCCAGAAACTTGAAGAGGAGGGAACATTTTCCAATTCATTTAATTTTTTTTTTTGAGAGAGAGAGAGTGCGTGCGTAAGCGGGGGAGGAGAAGAGAGTGAGAGAGAGAAAAGAGAATCCCAAGCAGGCTCCACGCTGTCAGCGCAGATCCCTTCTCAGGGCGAGCTGAAATTAAGAGTCAGACACTTAGGCGACTGAGCCACCCAGGCACGCGCCCCCCACCCCCCAATTCACTTTATGAAGCTAGCATTACCCTGAAACCAACACCAGATAAGGACGATACAAAAACATTTTAAAAAGAAAGAAAACGACAGACCGTATTCCTCATGATTACAGGCACGCACACACACAAAAAATCGCTAACAAAATATTAGGAAGTAGGGGCGCCTGGGTGGCTTGGTCGGTTAAGCGTCCAACTTTGGCTCAGGTCACGATCTCGCAGTCGGTGGGTTCGAGCCCCGCGTCGGGCTCTGTGCTGAAAGCTCAGAGCCTGGAGCCTGTTTCAGATTCTGTGTCTCCCTCTCTCTGTGACCCTCCCCCGTTCATGCTCTGTCTCTCTCTGTCTCAAAAATAAATAAACATTAAAAAAAATTTAAAAAAAATATTAGAAAGTAGAATTTGGCCATATATAAAAAGAATTACACACCATGACTGAGTGGGGTTTACTCCAGGGATGAATAGCGGGTTCAGTATTCAAGAATCAATCAATGTTAGCCATCATATTTAACAGGCTGTGGTCGTGGAATAACGGTTCCCTAAAGATGTTCACATTCTAATCCTCAGGACCTGTAAATATGTTAGATTACATGGCAAAGGGGATTTAAGGTGCAGATGGAACTTAAATTTCTAATCAACTGCCTTGAAAATAAAGAAATTAGCCTGGATTAGCTGGGTGGGGGCGATGCCATCACAGGGGTCCTTAAAAGCAGACGACAGTAGTCACAACAGAAGAAATTCGGAGTGATGTGATGTAAGGATTCTGCCTGTATTTGCTGGTTTTGGAGATGGAGAAAGGGGACCATGAGTCAAGGAACCCAAGAAGCTTCTAGAAACTGGAAAAGGCAGGGAAATCGAGTCATCTTCTGAGCCTCCAGAAAAGAACGCATCTCTGGCAACCCCTTGATTTCGGTTCTGTGAGATCCACGAAATACATTTGTGTCGTTTTAAGCCTCCACGCTTGAGGTAATTTGCCAGAGCAGCCACAGGAAACTAACGCGCAAACTAAGGAAGAAAGGTCTCCGTCAAGATCATTTCAGGGGCGCCTGGGTGGCTCAGTCGGTTAAGCGTCCGACTTCAGCTCAGGTCGCGATCTCGCGGTCCGCGAGTTCGAGCCCCGCGTCGGGCTCTGGGCTGACGGCTCAGAGCCTGGAGCCTGCTTCCGATTCTGTGTCTCCCTCTCTCCCTGCCCCTCCCCCGTTCATGCTGTGTCTCTCTCTGTCTCAAAAATAAATAAACGTTAAAAAAAAAAATTAAAAAAAAAAAAAAGATCATTTCAACTGATACAGAAAAGGCATTGGACAAAACTCAACACCCATGCAGGGTAAAAACTCTCAGCAAACTAGAAACAGATGGAAAGCAACTCACCTGCAGTTAACATTGTACTCGATGCGGAAAGACTAGATGCTTTCCCCGTAACAGAGAGAACAGGGCAAGGATGTTCACGCTCGCCACCCGTATCCCACGCAGTCCTGGAAATTCCAGCCAGTGCAATAAGGCAAGAAAAGGAAATGAGGGGCATACCGATTGGAAAGGAAGAAATAAAACTCGCCCTGTTTGCAGATGATAGGATGGCCTTCCTAGAAAATGCCAAGAGGCGAACACGAATACCTCGTTCTAAGGAGCTTCACTTCATTCTGCTTCACAAATAGTGCCTTTTTTTTTTTTTTTAGTAAATTGAAGGTTTGCGAAAACCCCACATCAAACGGCACCGCTTTTCCAACAGCATTTGCTGACTTTGTGTCTCCTTTTGGTGATTCTCGTACTATTCCAAACATTTCCATTATCGTTGTATACTTCTGGTGGCTCATGGGAAGAAGGCAAACTATTAGCAGTACCGGGAATTTGGAAGTTGTTTCCAACCCTCATGGATGACGCTGAGAGAGAGAGAGGCAAACCAAGAAACGGACGCCTTAAAAAAAAAATGTTTTTTAATGTTGTTTATTTTTGAGAGAGTGAGCGAGCGGGGGAGAGGCGGAGAGGGGGACAGATGATCTGAGGCGGACTCGGCACTGACCGCAGAGAGCCTGATGTGGGGCTCAGACTCACGAACCTTGAGATCATGACCTGAGCCGGGGTTGGACACTTCAACCAACAGAGTCACCCCGGCGCCCCTTAAGAAACAGACTCTTCGGTGCGCCTGGGTGGTTCAGTTGGTTAAGCATCTGAGTCCTATTTTTGGCTCAGTTCATGATTTCGAGATGTGTGACTTCGAGCCCCGAGTGGAGTCAGGCTCCAGGGTGACAATGGGATAGTCTCTCTCTCTCTCTCTCTCTCTCTCTCTCTCTCCCCCTCTCTGCCCCTCCCCTGCTCACACATGCTCTCTCTCAAAAGAAAAAAGAAAGGAAAAAAGAGGGACAGAGGAAGAAAAGAATGAAGGGGAAAGGAGAGGAGGGGAGGGAAGGGACTCTTAACTACAGAGAACCAACAGCTGGTTACCAGAGGAGAGGTGGGGGGGTGGGGGATGGGTGAGATAGGTGATGGGGACGAAGGAGTGCACTTGTCCTGATGAGCACTGGGTGTTGTGTGGAAGGCAGTGTTGAATAACTATACTGTACACCTGAAACTAATATTACTGAAATTTAAATAAAAGCTTCAAAGATTTTTTAAAATGTTTATTTGGGGGAGGGGGGCAGGGGCAAAGAGGGAGGAGAGGCAGAGGATCCTAAGCGATCCTAAGCGGGCCCTGTGCTGAGAGCAGAGAGCCAGACGCAGGAGCTGTGAGATCCTGACCTGAGCCTAAGTCCAAAGGGTAACCGACTGAGCCACCCAGGCGCCCATAAATACATTTTTTTAAGTACAGTCTACCTCCCAACGTGGGGCTCAATCGCATGACCCCAAGATCAAGAGTCTCCTCGTACACGTCCCACTGAACCAGCCAAGAGCCCCTTAAATAAAACCTTTTAAAATTTTTTAAAGGTTTATTCGTTTTTCAGAGGCAGAGCATGTGGGGGGAGGGGCAGGAGAGAGGGAGACACAGAATCGGAAGCAGGCTCCAGGCTCCGAGCCGGCAGCCCAGAGCCCGACGCGGGGCTCGAACTCACGGACCGCGAGATCAATGCCTGAGCTGAAGTCGGACGCTTAACCGTCTGCGCCACCCAGGCGCCCCTTAATAGATATTAAGGCGCCCCTTACATACATTTTTTTAAAAAATGGAGACGCCTGGGTGGCTCAGTTGACTCTTGTCAAAGAGTTGCCATCTCCTGTCTGCTCCCAGTGACACACAGGTGCGATTCCTATCAAAATCCCAGCAAGATTTTTTTTTTTTGTAGATTTAGGGAAGATTGGTATAGCAGGCAGGCAGCTTAAGGGGCACGCAGACCTTCATGCGATGTCCCTGTTGTGTCCTCTCTGGACACACGCACTGCCACTGGGGCACCAGGCTCCTCCCTTTCTCACATCCAGACCTTTGCTTAGGCAGGTCCCTCCTCCCGGTGCGCCCTCTGCCCAGTCCCTGCTCAGCACTGAGAGCCTCCCAGTGGCTCCCTCCTCCCCAACTCCAGCGGGCCTCCCAGACTTCTTGGGGAGACCAGAGAGGCTGGGATTTCCCTAGGACCTGCCTGGCCCAGCACCCGCCCAGCACCTGGCAGGGGAGGGAGCTGGGGAGCTGACAGAAGAGAAAATTCCCCTGGAACCGGTTTCTCTGCTTCCTGGCCCAGCTGGGGCACCCACCCCGGGGAGAGGCCAAGGCCAAAGACCCGGGCCACCATGGCCTCAGCCCTAAGACCACCCCGGATCCCCAAACCCAAAGGCGCTCTACCTTCACACTACTACGAGAACTTTCTGGAGAAGAAGGGACCCTGTGACGGGGTAAGGCACTGCTGGGCTCCTAGGTGGCTGCACTCACCTCTCTGAGCCTGGATCTTCACACCTGGCCGAGGGGGCGGGGTGGGCAGTGGCTGGGGCCGGGCGCCTGCTGGGGGTGCTGGAAAAGGTTCTGCCCACCCTCTGGCTGTCTCTGACTCTGGTTTATCTCTTTCTCTGTGTCTCTCCCTGCCTGTCTGCCTCCCTCTGTCTCCCTCTTGGTCTCTCTTCTCTTTCTCTTGGATACAAACAGATCAGGGACTTCCCCCAGGAAGTGGAAAACCTTCTGGCTCCCAGGTCCCAGCCCCACACTAACCTTGAGCCGAGCCTCAGCTGCGGGGGGGGAGGGGGGGGGTCAAGGCCAGGAGAGGTAGCTGAGGGGGCCGCATCTGGCAGGACCAGAGACGGATGCAAGCCCAGTCCCTCCTTCCCTGAGGCGCCCCACCCCCCACACTTGTCTCATCTTCTGCTACAACCCCAAACACCCACCCACTGCATTCCCTGGCCACCCCCACCGCCACTGCGGATTGCGGTCCCCTCCTCCTTTCCTTGTGCCTCCAAGTGCCCACCCCCCACCGCCCCCCTCAGGCCTACACACCATCTAGGCCACAGGGGTCCTCACGTCTTCCTGACTCCCAGGCCTTGCGCAAGGGACTCTCCATCGTTGTGCCTCGGTTTTCTCTATTACACAATGGGTATAGTAGGGCCGTAACCATGGTTACTGGAGAAGGGGTCTGGGGTCCTGACTCCACAAACACTGTTCACTGGTATTAACGCACCCAATTCTTTCAGCGGCCTCTGCGGTAGGTTCCTCTTTATCGCCATTTCATGGGTGGGGAAACTGAGGCACGGAGAGCTTAAATACCTTGTGCAATGGCGTATAGTGGGTACACGACAAAGCAGGTCTGACCTGCTGAGTTTAATCACTTACTGCTCTGCTCCCAGGGCCGAGCACATGGTAAGTCCTCAGTAAATGTCACTTAAATGTATCTACGGACAGATGGGTAGGTGGATGGATGGGTATGTCGACGGTTGGACAGACATAGAGACGGATGGGTGGGTGGGTAGATAAGTGGATGAACAGATGGATGGGCAGGCAGATGGACAGATGGACAGGTGGACTGATGATGGCTACTGGGCATCAATATGAAAACTATCCTCATTATCATTACGGACTAATGAAAGTACCTCCTCCTCCCGGAAGTCTTCCCGGATTTCCCAGTTGGAGGGCCTTTCTCCAGATCTCAAGGCCTAGGGTTTGTCCCTCTCGGGGTACTGATTACTCTTCCCTGGAAGATTTAGTATCTATGCTTTCTTTTTAGTTTTTAAACGTTTATATATTTTTGAGAGACAGTGTGTGAGTGGGGGAGGGGCAGAGAGAGAGAGGAGGGAGGCACAGAATCGGAATTAGGCTCCAGGCTCCGGGGAACTGTCAGCGCAGAGCCCGACGCGGGGCTCGAACCCACGAACTGTGAGATCGTGACCTGAGCTGAGGTTGGACGCTCAACCGACTGAGCCCCCCCAGGCGCCCGAGTATCTATGCTTTCTATATTCTTCTGGAAGACAACCTATTTAGAAACAGAAGCCATGTCCCAGGTAGTATTTTGCCTCTGCAACAGAACTGGGTGCAGAGTAGATGTTCAGGGAATATCTGGTGGAAAAAAAAAACAAACAAACCCATTCTCTTACCATCTGAGCTGTATCAGCCCCCTTGGACCACCAGAGAGTTAGGACATTTATAATTCAGAATCCTGGGGGCAAATCCTGAATCGGCAATAACTTCTAGAGTCCAGAACCTTGTGAAATTCTGAGACCGCAGACTCAGGCCCACAGGAGATCCCAATAAATATTTATGGGGTGGACAAGGAGAAGAGGGTGTATGTGTGCGAAAATGGGTACATAGATGGGTGGGTGGGTGGATGGTTAGTTCAACTTACTCCTGGATCTCCTACCTCTGTACACTGGCCAGGGGTGGGGCGGGGGCGGGGCGCTGCCCTGCATTCCCCATTCCATCAAGGAGGATTCTTTGGTCCTTTCTCAAAGAACAACAGATCCCCATAAGTTGGGCCATGGATGGAGAGGGCCTCCCAGAGAAGGCGACGTTCATTCAAAGACCCAAAGCAGGTGATGAAGGAAACTGTGATGATCTGGGGAAAGAGTCTCCAGGCAGAGGAAACGGCCAGTGCAAAGGTCCTGAGGCAGGAGTGGGTGCCATGGAGGTACCCGGATTTCCCTTCTCACCTCCTTCTCTTTCTCTACCTTTGGTCTCCAGGATTACAAGAAATTCTGGGCAGGCCTCAAGGGTTGCACTCTCTATTTCTATAATAGCAATCGGGACTCCCAGGTAAGGAGGGGAATGAGCTGGTCGCCGCCCCCTCCCCGCCCCCCTCCTTTGACCTCAGGGACCAAGCACAGAGGGCGGGTGTTTCGGCCAAGCCAGAGGGCCTGGGGAGCCACGAGCCTGGCGCTCAGACCCCTGCTTCCGGATCCCCAGCACGTGGAGAAGTTAGACCTAACGGCACTCGTGAAGCTCACAGATGACCCACCCTGGGGAAGCTCCCGAGACCCAGGCATCCATTTCAGCCTGGTCCTCCGGAACCAGGAGATCAAGTTCAAGGTAGGCCCCTCCCTCCTTGTCACACTTACCACTAACACACACTAGCATGGAGTCGCACGGAGGCTACCGCTGGGTTGGTGACACTGGCCGAGTCACTTGACTTCTCTAGGCCTTGGGTTCTTCGCCTGCAAAACGGGACAGTACATAGGAGACAGAACAGCGCGCGAGCCGCAAGGATGGACCCCCCCCCCCCCCACCGTTCAACCTTGCAGCTAAGGTTATCGAGCGCCTCCCGTGTGCCAGACATTCTCCTGGTTGCAGTGAACAGGACACTTAAAACTCCTCACCGTTGTGGAGTTTGCAGTCGAGCGGGGGAGGCACACAGTACACAACACAAGGGCGTAAAACATATCTGGAGGGGCAGACGGCAGGAGACGCTTGGAAAAAGCGCTAGGGAAAGGACGCAGCGCGCTCAGGGTTACCGTGTGAAACAGGGCGACCGGGGAAAGCCTCGCCGAGACCCGCAGGTGAGGGAACCGGCACGTAGATACCTGTGCAAAGGCTCCTGTGTCTGAAGAGCTGGGAGGAAGAAGAGGAAGAAGAGGAGGGGGGAGGGGGGAGCAGGAGGTTGCTGGGCAGAGGGAGGGAGGGGGAGAGACGGAGGGAGGAGGGCAGGGAGGGGACAGGGCGTGGGGTGCAGGGCTTTGTGGGCCCTAGGGAGGACTTGGCTTTTACCCCAAAGCAGACGGGAGCCCGGGGAGGGTTTAGAGCATTGGAGATACAGGATCTGATTTGTATTGTTTTCAAACTTGACGCAGTAACATTAAAGACTTCTATCCCACTTTCCTGAGGACTTATGATGTCCAGACATCCTAAAGTAACCCGGGTCCCAACTCGTTTAATCTTCAAAAGAACCCTTGGGAAACAGTGGCTATTATTCCTCGTTCCCATTTCACAGATGAATTGACCGAGGCTCATCGCCATGGGCTCTTTTTCTGTCCCTCCGCAGGTAGAGAGCCTGGAGTCTCGGGAGATGTGGAAAGGCTTCATCCTGACGGTGGTAGAGGTAAGACTGGGTGCCTCCTCGGGGACCCTCTTTTCTCCTTCGACGCCACAGTCCTCAACCAGGCCCCCAGAGTCTCCTACACGGGTCTCACGCTGGCGGCCTCTGAGCCCAACGCAGCCCGCCAACGGCTTCTGTTTTTGCCAACAGTGTTGAAACTGTGAAAGTGATCTGCCATTATTTAAGAGCCAGGAGTTTTTGTCAACATTCCTGATCTCTGCTTTAGTCCTTTGTCCCCTGTCTGGCCCCGCGGCCTGTAGAGTTTTGAGAGCCTACATTCGAGCATCTGATCTGTCCTTCCCCTCCCCGAAGTCTCTTCACCCCTGCCCTGAGGAGGCGCAGGGTCGCTCTGGAGCCCCCAGGCCCGGGTTCCCATCCTGGCTGCCTGGGCCCGCACCCCGACCTCAGGGTGTCCCCTCGGTGACGCGGGCACCAGCCGCCCGTGCCCTGACGTCCAGGCGCCCGCGGGTGCCTCATCGCCCCTCAGCTCCGCATCCCGTCCAACCTGACCCTGCTGCCCGGACACCTGTACATGATGGCCGAGGCCCTGGCCAAAGAGGAGGCGCGCCGCGCGCTCGAGGTGCCCTCGTGAGTGCCCCGCCGGGCCGCGCGCAGCCCCGGGACGGCGGCGGGCGGAGGCGCGGGGCCCAAGGGGCGGCCGGCGGGGTCTGCGGGGAATCCCGTCTTCCGGGACGAGGTCCACGTCCCGGGGGCGGGGCTCCGCGGGAGGGTGTGGCCGCGCCCCAGGGGCGGGGCCTGCGCGGAGTGAGGGACGCGTCCGCCCCAGCTGCTTCCTGAAGGTGAGCCGGCTGGAGGCGCAGCTGCTCCTGGAGCGCTACCCCGAGTGCGGAAACCTGCTGCTGCGGCCCAGCGGGGACGGAACGGGCGGCGTGTCGGTCACCACCCGCCAGACGCTCGATGGGTGCGCATGCGCGGCGCCGGGATGGGCGGAGGGACGCGGTCTCCGGGGGGCGGAGCCAGAGTTCGGGGGGGCGTGGGATCCCGAGGCCGGCCCCTCCCCGGAATGGGGGGTGGGGGTGGGGGTCCACGCCTGGGGGCGGAGCCAAGGGCCGGACGGAGGACCCCTTGGGGGGAGTGGTTAGATCCTGAGGCGGGGGCGGGACTCTCTAGGTGAGGTCAGACCCTTGGGTGAGGATGGGCTCTTCGGGGCGGAATCGGGGCCGGGTCTGGACCTCCGGAGCAAGGAAGAAATCAAATCCAGGGGTGGTAACCAGCCCTTTGGGCGGAATCAGGACTTGTGGGTGGAGTCATAGGCCGGTCTTCCCCTGGAACCAGGGTGGTTGAATCAGGCTTTGGAGGTCCACTTTGGGGACGGATCAGAGCCTGGCCCTAAATCCTTCTTTGGGATAGCCAGGTGAAGGGTAGGGCCACATCGAAGGCGGAGTTAGAACCCACGGGGCGGGGCCAGAGGGGGCGGGGCCAGAGGGGGTGGAGCCATCAGGGCGTGGCCCTCCTCAGGTGCAGTGCCGAGACAGCGGCGGGGTCTTCCTGGGGGGCGGGGGTGTGCAGTCAGTAGAGGGCCTGATTCTCCCGGGAGAGTCACGCCAGGTCGGGGCACGGTCACTGTGCGCAGGACCAGGTTAGCCCCTCCGTGGGGGCGGAGCCAGGACGAGGGGCGGGTTCCTCCTGGGCCTGCGCCAGCCCCCTCACTCACCACTTCCTGGGCAGGTCGTCGGTGGTCCGGCACTACAAGGTGAAGCACGAGGGCCCCAAGTATGTGATCGACGTGGAGGAGCCGGTGAGCGTTGGGCTGGGGTACTGGAAAACGCAGGGGGGGGGGGTCTGCGCCCCTTCCCCAGCAGCCCCGACTGCGACCTCTACCCGCCTCCAGTTCTCCTGCGACTCACTCGACGCAGTGGTCAACTATTTCGTGACACGCACCAAGAAATCGCTGGTGCCCTTCCTGCCAGACGAGGACTATGAGAAGGTGCTAGGTGAGTGCGGCCTCAGGGAACTCCGGGAACCCAGTACGTGCCTCTCCCTCCCCTGCCCCCACGGGGCACCCCTGGATCAACCCCCAGCCGCCGCGCCTCCTCTAGGACCACTCTCTGTTCCAGGCTACGTGGAGGCGGATAACGAGAACGGCGAGAGTGTGTGGGTGGCACGCGAGGCCCCCGCGCCCCGAGGCCCAGGTGATGCCCCCGCCCTGCAGCCACCACTGGGCCATAGTGCAGAGAGACCTGGGACCCACATGGCGCCGCCCGTGTCCAGTCTTGGACCCAGAGTTACAAGGACCCAGAAGTTACCCAGACCCTGCCCTCCGGGTTGTGGAGCGGGGGACAGAGCTGGACACACTTCCAGCCCTGTGGGGTTGAAGCTGGGGCTGAAGACAGCGGTGCCTAGAGTTGGGGAGAGAAAGGGGGGAGGCTTCCTGGAGGAGGCGCTGTTTGCTTAAGGCCTCAAAGGATTTCAGTAGGTTGAGATGGGCAACGGAGGGGACGGAGGGCTCACCTGGAGCGACATCTACCCAGAGATGGGAACCGGGGTGGCTACTGAGAAAGGGGTGGGGGGGGGATCCCGTTTACAAGGCGGGAAACAGATGCTAGGAAGGCCTCTGGGCTGAGCAGACGCTGGGGGGCCCCTTGTGCACAGTGGGCACGAATGTGCACACATACACACGTGAACACTCACAAACACGAATTGCGTCCACCTGCACAAGCAGCTCACGTGCAGACACGTGCACGGACAAGGGCTCCGCACATGCACGAATACTCGTGTCACACGATTCCCGTCCCGTGTGGCACACATACACATACCTTAAGCCACAATCACGTGTGTGGACACGAATGCTCACTGGCGAGCACAAATTTGGACACGTATAGGCACGTGGGTGCACACGCTAACGTAGACAAATACTAGCACCCTCGCGGTGTCAGGCACGTATCCACGCATTCAGGTGCGCGTACAAACCCTCTGCCTGTATTCAGCTATGCAAATTCACTCGGTGTGCCAGATTATGCGACACAGGGACACAGACACCGACTCCTGGGTGAGCGTGTGTAAGAACCACGCACGCACAGGGTCACACGCGTGAATCCGGCAACTGCGTTTCTCACCAGGTCCCGCACCCCCCTCGGGTGGCCCCAGGCAGCTGCCTCCCGTGCCCGTCACACCCGTGTCGGGCCCGAACAAGCTCACCCCACTCCGGAACGAGGATGAGAACTACGTGATCCCCATCGCGCACGCCCCAGCCGCCACCTACGTGAACGGGGACGGTAGGTGGGGGCGGGGGGGGAGACGGGGACAGGGGAGGAGGCTGAAGGGTAGACGTGACGTGACGTGCCACACCTTTGTCCACACAGTGCCTTCCCCTAGTCGGCCGGTCACCCGGAAGCCCAAGAAGGTGGCAAAGGTTCCGGCAAAGCCTCCAAAGCTACCCGTTGCGCCCAAGCCAGGTAGGGGTCCCGCCCCCAAGCCCTTCCCTTGTCCGGTGGAGAGCCGGCCTCAGTCCCTCCTCTGTCCCCTCCTCCAGAGCCCCAAGGCCTCAACGGCGGCCTGGCCAAGAAACTGGCGGGCAACTCAGCGCAGGCTTTCTTCCCCACGACAGGTGAGGCGTCTGGGGGTCCGTGCGGCCGGTGACCCGTGCTGTCACGCGGGACCCACACTCCGAAGGGCCCCACGCTTGGCTTAACGCTGTGCGGTCTTGACACCCCTCAAGGCTTTTGAATAGATTTTCATTTTTCACGGGGCCCCGCAGATTCTGC
Source organism: Lynx canadensis (assembly GCF_007474595.2). Classification (NCBI taxonomy): domain Eukaryota; kingdom Metazoa; phylum Chordata; class Mammalia; order Carnivora; family Felidae; genus Lynx; species Lynx canadensis. The sequence continues at coordinate 2,991,425 of NC_044304.2, read as the reverse complement.
GGGTGGGGTGGGGGGACAGCGTGGGCTGGGGACCCCCGATGCGGCTGAAGTCCCCCCGCCCCCCCCCCCCCAACCAGGCCTGGCGGATTTGACCGCCGAGCTGGAAGAGAAACTGCGGAGGAGACGGGCGCTGGAGCACTCGGCCGGACACGCTGGGGACCTGTGAGCCAGAGAGGCGGACCCCTCCTCCCAGAATAAAAGCTCAAGTGACCCCAGGGCCTCTGCGTCCGGCCTGGCGGAGGAGGGGGGGGCGGGAGGCAGTGGGGGTCTGGTAGACGTCTGCCCTCTTAGCAAAACCTGCCACCCGGCCCTACAAGAGAAGCCCACTTTACAGCCAGGAAAGCCGAGGTCCGGAAAGGTTTGGGGCACACTCAGTGCCACCCAGCCCCAAAGAACCATCAGCACGGCCTGGCCAGTGATTGACCTTTATTAGGACGCGAGGTGGGGAGGAGGGCCCGCCCCGGGGCCCGCCGCTCCCCAGTGGTGACCCCCGCAGGAGTTAAGGCTCCAAGCAGCAAGAGAGGAGAGGGTGCTGGCTGAAACAACCGAGGCCTGGGAGGGCCCCCCTCTGGATCAGCCGGGCGGGGTGGGCGGTCCAGGGGCCTAGGTGAGGCTGGTGTTAGAGCTGCTGGTGGCACTGCCCCGCTTCTGCAGGCAGCGCACGGAGCTGGGGACCTGCAGGCCCGTTGTAACCTGGAAACTACCGCACCACACCTGGGGCACAGGGGGAGGGGGGCAGGCGGGCTCAGGAGCAAAGCCGGCACCCGGCGCCCGCCCCCCCCCCCCCCGCCGATCCCCGCCACGGAAGGGTCCTCACCGTGAAAGCGGGCAGCAGTGGCTGTGTGAACCTGGCCTTGAAAGTGTGCAGCAGCTGTTTGGTCCGGGCGTTGTAGAAGGACAGGAGGCCTGGGACGGAGGCAGAGCGACAGGGGGACCGATAAGGGGATCGTGGCAGAGGCGGGAGGGGGAGAGGCGGCTAGAGACGCGGCCCGGGGCGCGGGGGTCACCTTGGTGGAAGTCACAGTGCACGCCCAGGCAGTCGGGCACGGGGGCGTCCAGCACCTTGGCCTTGTTGGCGTGCTTGGCGGTGAAGCTGGCCTGTAACCAGTTGTTGACGTGCAGGCACCAGGACGCGGCCGTCTTGCCCAGCTGCTCGAAGCGGCCCAGGCTGCGGTACGCCACCCCCACGCCGAACGCCTTGCTGTCCGGCTCGAAGCGCACCTCCCAGTAATGCTCCCCGCCGTCGATCAGCGTGTCCCCTGTGGGGCGGGGTGGAGTCGGGTCCCGGGTGGCCTTGCGCCAGGGGGCGGCCACCTGGGTACTCCTCAGTCCTCGGCTACGGCTTCCGGGCCGTCCCCGGGCCTCATCCGCCTCCTCTAGATGCTCCGAGAGCCCGGATACTCGCCAAGCCTCGGCTAATCCTTTCGGGTTCTCTGCCGGTCCAGGCTACTCGTTCCAGATACTTCCAGGCCTTAGAAGCTTCCTCCAAAGCAAACAATTCCTCCCCGTGTTCAGACACCCCTCGGTCCTCAGTTCTCTCCGACACTAGATCACCCCCAAACCCCTGCGCCTGGCGGACTCCCAAGTGTTCCCACGGGCCTCGAATCCCACCGGAGCGCAGAGTCTCGCCGGCGTGCCGGGCCCCTCTCCTACTGCTCTGTGAATCTAGGGTCTCCCCGGACCCCCAGCCCCTGGTGGAGGCCAACTTCTTCCAGGCCCGACTGCACATCCTCTCCTGCCCCCGCCTCCCTCACGGCCCACGGCCCTCTCCCGTCTCAGCTCCTCCCCGACCTCAGCTACTTTCCCAACCACAACCAGGCTCCTTCTTCCCAGAGGCCCCGTAGCCCCCTCTCAGGTGTCAGCCACTCTGCAGAACCCCCACCCCTTCCCCTGCTTCCTCCCCGGACCCCACCTCTCGCCAATCTCAGATGCTTTCAGGGGGAAAACCCAGCTCCTCCACAGAACCCCAGCTTCTCCTCAGGTCTTAGCTTATCCCCAGGATGCGGCTACTCTCTAACCCCGCCCCTGCCCAGGTACTACCGACCGCACTGACTCCTGCACCCCCCAGCCTCTTCTGGGAGCCCCCTTCTGGACAGCGACGATCCCCCTGAACCCTGGTTCCTCCGTGGGCCCCATTCACTCCATCGCTAGCTGTCTCCCACACCAGCGACTGTCTCTGGCTCCCCCACAAACCCGGCTGCCCGCTAGGTGACCATTCTTTCCAGCTACTCCACAGACCCCAGGACGCCCCCTGGCCGACCTCCAGACCACAGCCTCCACAAGTTCTGCCCCCCACCCCCAGTAAGCCCGCCCCCTCCCCCCTCCCCCCCGCCAGTCCTCAATTCCTCCAGCACCACATTATTGGAACCATTCCCAGAAAGCTTTGTTGGTGGCTGCCTCAGTTTCCCCAACCAAAGGAGTTCTCTCCACCCCACACCCCCCACCATCAGGGCCCTGCCCAGAGTGTCCCCTCTGCCCTCCTGTCTTTGCCCCTCCTTACCCAGCACCGTGTAGGACTCGGCCGTGAAGCGATCCCGGCCCCCACGACCGGAGGGCATCCTCTTGGGAGACGGCACGCCTCTGTGAGTGACAGGGAGAAGGTTCAGCGCAGCCCTTACTGTCCCCACAGGAGGGTTTCCCTGGGCCCCCCACCCCCACCCTGGCCGCCACGGTCTTCCTGTCAGTCCTTCCTAGGACTTGGTTCTTTTCACGCACTGGGCCCCTCCTTCCAGAACATGCCCAGATAGCCCTTCCTCGGCTGGAAAACTACTCAACTGTCAAAACCCAGTTAAAACTCTCTTCTTGGGGCGCCTGGGCTAGTCGGTTACGCATCTGACTTCGGTTCAGGTCGTGATCTCACGGTTCATGAGATCCAGCCCCGCGTCAGCTGTCCGCGCAGAGCCCGCTTCAGACCCTTTGTCTCCCTCTCTCTCTGCCCCTCCCCTACTTGCACGCACTCCCCTCCCCCCCTGCCCCGAAAATAAATGCGCATTATAAAAACAAATCTCCTCTCCCTTCTCGGGCTCCCTCCTTCCACCCCAGCCTTGACCACGCTGGGCTCTGGGTGTCCCTGCCCCGTGTGATCTCCTCCACCAGAAACTCAGGGAGGCCAGGGGGCAGGCTACCTGGCGGGGGAGTTGACGGGAGACGCCGTGCGCCCCTTGCCGTCCTTCTCGCGGGCCTTGATGTCCTGCACCTTCCCGCCCATGGCGTCCCACTCCACGGAGAGATCATCCACCCGCAGGTTCTGGTGAGATGTGGACGCGTCCAGGCGGAACATGAACGCTGGGGCCGGGCAGACGTGGGAGTCACAGAGATGGGGAAACCCGGAGAGACACAGAGAGAGAGACAGAGAGACAGACAGTGACCAAGACAAACCATGTGACAGGGACGGAGAACAGAGAGCGACAGCAGGGACTAAGACAGAGAAAACGAGAGAGGTTGCCGGGCTCAGAGACAGACGGATACAGAGCGACAGGCAGCAGGACGCCAAGAAAGACAGCCGGGGCAGAGCCGAGGGCCAAGGGAGTGAAGGCTGAGGGCTTGTTGCCTGAGGGTCCCCTAGGTCTGGAGCCATTTTCAAAGCACTGGTGGTACTTCTGCTGGAGGGTAGTCACAGGAAGGGGCCCGGGCTATAGCACGACAGTTAGGCTAGACTCTAGAAAGTCCTCCTCACAGAGCACACAAAGGTGTGGCTGCAGGAGAATAAGCGCGGGCTTCACTACTGATATCCCATCCCCAATTCTAAGAGCGCTTATCTAGTTTTTAGGAGAGAGAAAGAGAGAGGGAGGGTGTGTGTGTGTGTGTGTGTGTGTGTGTGTGAAAGAGAGAGAGAGTATAAAACCCACCCAGTATAATGGGCTCAAGTGCAAAAGCAAAAAACCATGGCAGGTGTGTATTAGACACTCAGGTTAAGGAAGCTACTGGGGACTAAGCTCCGAGCTTCCTGGCAACCAGAGCAAAGAGTCACGGAGCCCTGATTAGAAGATGCTCATTACACACCAGTACCTGGGGCCCCAGGGCGAGGGGTTATGGAGTCACAGCCAGGGTAGGGGTGGGAACCAGTCACCTGGTGTCTCCAGGGTCACCGACTCGGAGAACTCGCCTGCAACTGCCTTATTACAGGCCTTCACACGGAAATTCATGTATTTCATGTCAAACTTGAGACCTAGGAGCAACAGAGGGATCTCAACGTGGCGTGCACTTTGAGCAAAAGGCTACAGGTCCCTGTGTCCCACGGTAGTCCCAGTACTCATTCTAAGGAGCACCTCGCAAACGACATCTTATCCCTGAGACACCATCCTTGCCCTCATTTACCTGTGGTACTATGGGTACTTGGCTCCGCCTCCAATCCAGACTGGCCAATCAGGATGCTTAGGGACACAGTAACAGCGATTGGTTCAGGAATGGGCACATGACCCAAACTGGCCAATCAGAAACTTCCCTGGGACTTTGGGCTGGTATTATAGGGAAGAGAGTTACTGTCTGAGGCTGGCCAGCGGGGAGGAAGCTCCTCTAGGAAAATCTGTCAGTGCATTTGGCAAGCCTCCTTCAGAATGTCGCATCCACACGCAACAGAGGCAGGGAACAAAGGCGAACGAGCCATTTGATTTGCTGGAACCCCTCGATCTCCCCATGCCTGGTTACTTAAAGATATTCCCTACTTCTAGGATATGTCCCCCGCTTTCTTTCTTTCTTTTTGGGTTCGTTTCTTCCAGTCTTCAAAAAAAAAAAAAGCAGCTACCCAGTTGTCCTTCCCCTCAAGCTAAACCTCTTTGGAGAGCTGTCTACACCCTCACCCCTTCTCTGCTGCCTCGCTCACTCTCCCTCCTCTGGCCTTTGTCGGTCCCCCACCTCGCAGGACCTCCTGGCTGACCACTCCTTCCCTCCTGGAACATTCTCTCCTTGGCAGCCACGGCACTGTCGTCTCTTGGCTCCCCCACTCTGTTTGTTCTCCCTAGGTCTTCTTTGCAGGCACTTCCATCCTCAACACCCTTAAATGTCAGAGTGACTCTGTCTGGGGCTCTTATTCGTGTCACCGTGCCCCTGTCCCCTTCTTGCACTTCAGACACCATCCGTCCACCAGAGCACCCACTGCCCAACCCCTGGCTCAGACCGCATGCCCAGTTGCCTCCTGAGTGTTCCCCTTGGGATGCCCGTCCTCTGATCATCCAAAACAGTACTCAGCGCCCCCTGCTCTAAAACCTCCCATAGCTCCCCTTTGGCCCATTCTTCATCTCACTTCTCCCCACAGATGTTGTTCTGTCCGCAAACCGAACTTACCTTCGGACACAAAGGTTCGCAGTGCTCGCTTCAGCAGCATGTAGACTAAAATTGGAATCACCCAGGGGCGCCTGGGTGGCTCAGTTGGTGCAACAGCTGACTCCTGACCTCGGCTCAGGTCATGATCTCACCGTGCGTGAGATCGAGCCCCGCGTCGGGCTCTGCACCGGCAGCGTGGAGCCTGCTTGGGGTTCTGTGTCTCCCTCCCTCTCTCTCTCTCTCTCTCTGCCCCTCCCCCACTTGCTTGAGCTCTCTGTCTCAAAATAAATAAGCTTTAGAAAAATAAAATAAAATTGGAACGATATAGAGAACGCTAGCATGGCCCCTGCAGAAGGGTGGCGTGCAAATTCGGACATGAAAGGCTCAGCGCTCTGGCCTCTGAGCCCTAGATCAGGCTGTTCTGCCTAGAAGACTCTTCTCCACCCTCCCCTCCTCTGTCGGGCCTCAGCCTGGCTGCCACCTCTTCCAGATGCCCACCCAGACTGTCTCCCCCTTGTCCGGATCCCCTTCCCTGAGAGCCCAGTACATGACTCAGCAACACCACCTACCGCCCCAGAGCAGAGATTAATTACCAACCAGAAGGCTCAGCTTCTGAAACCTGGAACCCATGTGCCTATGGGCGGTCTGGACTCACTGTGTGCCTCAGTTTCCTATTCTGCAAACTGGCAATCGCAATGCCAAATCCCCAAGCAGGGTTCACATGAGGACGCGATGAGCCGAGGCATGTACGTACCAAACGCTAAACCAAACCCCTCCCGACTTGCCCAAGCAACGGAGACGACAAATGACGACACGGGTTCGTCGCCTAGATGAGAGCATTCGTCCCTATCGACATCACACGCCTTTCAGTGGATTCAACGTCCTGCCCTGCGGAACGCACTCACTAGGAATGTTGCAAAAGGCAACAAGAGGGGGGTGGCGAGGGGGTGACGCATCAGGAAGCCTGGGATGCGACAGACCTCCACGCTGACCGTGGTGGCCGGTCCCTGAACTTGCACACGGGACGAAACCGCATACGGGCGTACACACGCGCGCGTGCACACGGACGAAGGCACGTAACGCCAGCGAAACGCAGACCCACGAGGCTCCTGTCCGTTCCTTGGTTTAGATATCGAACTACAGTTACGGAAGCGGCTACTGACGGATCCTGCTTCGGGTTCTGCGTCTCCTGCCCCTCCCCCACTTACGCGCTGCCTCTCTGTGTCTCTCCAGAACGAATAAGTGTTTAAAAAAATAAAATAAATAAAATAAAAACAAAGCCTGGGGGGCGGGGTGGAGTGGGATATGTTTGTTTTGATTCCCATGCAAAGGATAATAAACCAGTAGCTTCTCAGGCCCTTTTCTGGCTGCTGGCTTTTCTTTCCTGCAATTAGCATGCTCATTAGTAACCATGCATGCTAATTACAGATAAAGAACAGGCTGATTACAGCCCAAGAGCTGTAGCGACAGTTATCTTGTGGGCACGGCTCTCCCCGCCACTGAGGATTTCCGCCGGCGCAGACGGCTGCTGAAACTCATCAGGGACCCCCATTTTACCCTTCTGGAGACACTCCCCTTCCGGCTGGGGGGAATCCCCACGCTTTCTGCTTTCTGACGACTGCCAAGGAGATCCCCCAACACTGGGGGGATGCCAGCTCCAGGGCGGGACTGTCGCCAGTCTTGCTCACTAGGGCAAGGGCAGCACCGGCAGGCGCTCAATACCCGGAAATGAATGAATGAACGCTGCATAGGAGACGTGAGACGCCGATGGGGAAGGCCTTGCCTCCCCGGGCCTCAGTCCTCTCATCTGTAAACTGGCGGTGAGACGCGTGTCCGTTGTTCGTTACGTGTGGGGCAAACATTTAGCACGTAGTAAGCCCTCCAGAAACGGAGCGGTGCCTGTCACCAATATCGTTTTGATTATTATCACTTCGTTACTCCTGATCAGCCCAGCGGGGCCCCCAGTTGATGGGGAAAAGGAGCCCGGAGGGGGCTGAGCCCAACGGGGCTGGGGGTAGGGGGCGGGGTGGGTGTCAGCAGCAGGGCTGAGCTGCTTACCGGTCAGGGTGTACTCCGTCTGCCGGATGCCCTCGATGACCATCCACGGCTGCTCCTCCTTGAGGCGGGGCGGGCCCTCGAAGTTGGTCCGCCTGTACTCCAGCACGTAGTGGTCGATCTTGCTGTCCTCGTCCGGCATGCGCCACACCAAGGTCACGCAGTTGTCTGCCACCAGGGACTCGGCCAGGTCAATCACAGGGGCGCTGGGCACTGTCCAGGACGGGGGGGGGGGGGGGGGGGTCAGGTCCTTTGCCTGCAAGGGCGATCTTACACCTCACCCGCAATTGAGGCCTTCTTGGGGGCCTCCTCTGGAGCCCAACCTTGGGAGCGGGGCCCCTCCGGGCACTGGGGCCTGGGGGTGGAGCTTCCACAGGGTTTCACCAGAGTGGGGTGGTGGGGAAGAGCTTCCTCAGGGTTCAACCAACAAAGGCCTGGGCCTTCTCAGAATACCACCATTTCAGGATAATTTCTAGAATTCTCTCATAGGGGCATGGCCTTCATGGGAGGTGGGTAGGGCTTTCCAGGACTGGGCCTCCAGGAGCGGGCTTCCTCGTGGCCCCACCCACACAGGCAGGCTATCCTCGTGGCCCCACCTCCCGGGGCGGGCCTCCTCGTGGCCCCACCCACACAGGCAGGCTAACCTCAAAGGCCCATCCACAGGGGCGGGCCTCCTCGTGGCCCCACCCACACAGGCCGGATATCCTCATGGCCCCACCTCCTGGGGTGGGCCTCCTCGTGGCCCCACCCACACAGGCAGGGTATCCTCAAGGCCCCACCCCCAGGGGCGGGCCTCCTCGTGGCTCCACCCACACAGGCAGGGTATCCTCAAGGCCCCACCCCCAGGGGCAGGCCTCCTCGTGGCCCCACCCACACAGGCAGGGTATCCTCAAGGCCCCACCCCCAGGGGCAGGCCTCCTCGTGGCCCCACCCACACAGGCAGGGTATCCTCAGGGCTCTACCTCCAGGAGCGGTGCCTTCGGGATTTCAACGCCAGGTTTACCCCAGCCTTTCTCAGGCTACCCTAGACTCCCGGGCCATTTCCCTGAAATCCAGGTCGGGAGAAAGTTCCCCCCTCACCAGGTAGGAACTTGAGTGCCTGTAGCATCCTGCGCTCCTGTGCAAAGTCCACCATGAGGTGACTCATGTTGTCGCTGACCTTGGCTTTCAATGACAGCCGGAAGGCAGGCGCCATCGTCACACTGCAGGGAGGAAGATAGAGGCAGCCTGCCGGCAGGCACCTCAAAAGGGCCCAGGCCTCTGAAGCGTGCACGGGAGACCCAGTCCCCTTTGTTCTGGTTCAGTGCGCTGGGCCAAGGGACCCCACCTTCACACCAGGGACAGGGCACTGGGGTGGGAACCAGATCCCGGCATCTTACCCATCTTTGATTTGCTTGGCAGCCTGGAAAAAGGGACGGAATAAAATTCAAAGTGTTGTCTTCATTGAATCAGAAAGTCACTACACAGACAGGAAGACTGAGGCCCAGAGTGGGCCACTTGGCAAAGTCCCCACCACTGGGGCAGAAACACTTGGCTGTGCCCCAAAGGGATAGGGGGCAAAGACAGGCTCCTACCCCCACCCCCAGTGCCCAGTATATACAGCTGGCCAATTTGGCAGATAAAAATGCAGGGTGCCCGGTTACCTCTGCGTTTCAGATAAACAAAATGATTTTTTAGTATAAATGGGCCCCATTCAATATTTGGGACATATACTAAATACTTCATGGGATATATTATATTCCAAAATTATTCATTATTAAATTTAAATTTCAGATCAACCACAAATAAGTTAAAAATTTTTTTTTCCAGTTTATTTATTTTGAGGGAGGAGGGAGAGACAGAGCACAAGCAGGGGAGGGGCAGAGAGAAAGGGAGAGAGAGAATCCAAAGTAGGCTCTGCCCTCTCAGCACAGAGCCCGATGTGGGGCTTGAACCCACAAACCGCGAGATCATGACCTGAGCCGAAATTAAGAGTTGGATGCTCAACCCACTGAGCCCCCCAGGCGCCTTCAACCGCGAAGAATTTTTTAGTATAAGTATGTCCCATGTGCTCTTTGGGACATACTTCTGAATGCTGCCCGGGCCACACTTATACTAAAAAGTCACTCATGGTTGATCTGAAATGCAAATTTAACCGCGTGTCCTATATTTTAGCTTGTAGTCCTACCAGTATGGCTTCTGAGGCGCCCACCTGAGGGAAGTCCTCGCTGTCCGTGGCCTGCAGGGTCTGGTTGGCCGTCTCCAGAAGCTCCTCTGAGCTCTCCAGGGCCCGCGTGCAGGCAGCCAGCTGGTTCTACGAGTGGCATGGCATCGAGGGAAGAGACACCTCACCCCACTGCGTCAAACCCTCGCGGTCTCCCCCACTTTGTGGGATTGGGGACACCACACCTTTCTCCAACTCCAGGCTGCGGGGGTGGGGAGGCTGCAGGGAAATCGGGGCTCACTCCCGGCAGCACAGCAGAATCCCCTGGGGAATCCCTTTCTTGAAAACTCACACGCCCAGACCCCACCTGAGCCTTGGGGCCCCAACTTCTTCCACGCTGGGAAATCTGGGATGTTAGGAAGTTGTCCGGGAGGTTCTGATGCAGCCCTGGTGCCTCAGTTAGAGTCCTAGACCCCCTAGGGGCTGTACGGGGCAGGGGTGGGGGGGTTGGCAAGAGGCGACGCTGTCGGATCTGGGGACCGGTGGGAAGGGCTGAGAAATCGGAGGCGTTGGGGGAGGACAGGAGGGGAGGAACAGCCAGACGTGGATGTGGTGAAGGAGAAGGGGGTGGGGGTGGGAGCAGGGACCGAGAGGGACAGCAGGTGGGTACACGGATCACGGCCAGGGAAGGGGCAGAGAAGAGGCCAGGAAACAGAGGAGGTGAGGCCAAGGCCACTGGGGTGTCTGTTCTGGATCCGGGAGACACTCGGGGGCACCTCCAAGAGGCGGTGTGGGAGGAGGAGCAGGTGTGGAGGGAGACCCTGAGGCCAGCCGGGCTCTGCTGAGTCTGAGGGGTGCAGTGGGGGGGGGGGGGGGGGTCTGGGTGACGGTCCGGAGCGCCCCCCAGCCCACCCCACCTGCAGCTCGTAGGTGCGGCTGGCACGGTCCTGCTTGATCTTCATCAACATGCCCTCCTTCAGCTCCTCCAGGAGGGAGAAGAGGGACTGGAACTCCGCCTCCAGGTCTTCCTGTACCTTGGTGGAGTTGGCCTTGGGGAGAGGTGGTGGGGTCAGGACGGCCAGGATCGGCCAAAGCCCAGGCTCAGACGGGGACACGGAGGCCTGGACGCGGCAGCCGGGCACAGTCCGACGGGCATCGGCAGCAACAGGCTGGCTAACTCCCATGGCTGCCCCCCCCCCAGCCCTTCTGGCCCACGAACTCCCCACCTCCTTCCGTCCCTCCTGCAGAGGGGACTTCCTCACCTCCACGTTCAGCAGCATTTGCTTGAGGGAGTAGATGAAGCTTTGAATCTCTTCATTCTTCACAGCCAGCGTGGTGATGATCTTCCGCAGAGCCTCCTGCCCCCACCCGAAGCAGGCACACGCCAAAGCCGGTAAGCCCCTCGGCCAGGCCCGGCACCCCCCCCCCAAACTTGGGGCTCCCCACTCCGCCTTCCTGGGATCCAGGAGATGTGGGAGCCACCGTGCCAGTGAGCTTGGGCACCGCCGTGAGGCAGGCCCTGGGCGAAGCTCTGGCCCCACCTCCCCTCGCCTGGCACGTGCCCATTTGACAGGGGAGGAAACTGAGGCTCAAAAAGAGCCTCTGGGGAAGGCGCCGACCCTGGGCCGAGCCAGGTCGGCCTCAGCACAAAGCCTTCAACCTGAGGGCGGGGCGTGATCTGGGGTGAGGGGCCACCTTGGGAACAGGGATCGGGAAGAAGAAAGGAGGAACCTGGGAACGCGGGGCCAGAGGGCCCAGGCAACTGGGGAGCGGGGCAGGGAGGTCTGGGGGAGGGGACGGAGAGAAGAGAAGCCGCGTGGGAGGATCCCGCTGGGGCCTGGAGCCCTGACCCAGGCCTCCCACGGGAGGGACCCCCTCCTGGTCCCCCTTCTGGGGGTGCGGGATCGGTGGGATCACCTGTGCGGAGCCGGAGCAGCGTCCTCAGGGGCGGGGCGGGGCAGAGACCGGACACCTGGTCCGCAGTCCGCATGGAAGGCGTGGGGGATGGGTCAGGCTGGGGCTGGGATGCTGGGCGCCGGTGGGGGGCTTGGAGGGGATGCGCCTGGACCCGGGCCAAGATGATGAGAGGTCGGGGCGACGGCGGGGGGGGTGGGGTGGGGGTGCTGGGTCCCGCATTGGGGGGCTGGATCCCGGCGGGGTGGCGGCGGGGGTGGGGCCTCGGCCGCAGAGCAGCTGCGGGGGTGGGGGTGGGGGGCGCTGCGGCAGCACCTGGTCCCCTCCCCTGGTCCACCCCCGCCCCGCCCCGCCCCGCCCCGCCCCGCTCCTACCCTCTGGTCCTCCATGGCCGCGGCCCAGGTCGTCCCCGGCCCGGCCCGCGGGCCCCGCTCGCTCTTCTGGTCCTCAAGCCGCCTTTGCCGCGACCACGAGCCAATGGCCCGCCGAGCCCTCCCCGCCGCCGCCGCCGCCGCCGCCGCGCCCCCCGTCAGCGCTCCATCACTGGCCGCAGCGCGCAGGCGCGCTCCCCGCGGCAGCCTGGGAAACGTAGTCCTGCGCTGGGGTCGCTGAGAGCCGGGACCCCCCCAGAGCCTGGGGCCGACGCCGGTCGCGATGACGGAGCTGGCGAGAGCCCGGGACTGGGAAGGAGGCTGCCTGGGTTCGACCACCCGGGTGGTGACCTCGAGCCCATCC